>NC_063438.1:7734334-7971629 GCF_020379485.1 Brassica napus
AGGATATCAGGTAGAACGGATCTATCCAGACAGAGAGAAACCACCTTTACTGATTGGTCCCACAGTGGATGTTCTGAAAGCCTTCTGCTGGAAAATACGGTGTCCACCAAAGTTAAAACATTTTCTTTGGCAATTGCCGACAGGATGTATAGCAGTGAAGAAGAATTTACAATCAAGGGGAATTCAAGGGGATATTTGTTGTGCAAGATGTGGAGCCCAGGAGGAATCGATAAACCATGTGTTTTTCGAATGTCCTCCAGCACTTCAGGTTTGGGCTCTTTCGAAGATTCCATCAAATCCAGATATTTTTCCAACAGGTTCTCTTTTCACAAATATGGATCATTTATTCTGGAGAGTACTTCCACAGTTGGAAGATCATCAGTTTGCATGGATACTATGGTACATCTGGAAAGCTAGGAATAATAAAGTTTTCAGTAATTTGGATATGGATCCCATGGACACACTCAAATTAGCGGAAACAGAATCTACATTGTGGGCTGAGGCACAAATAGTGAACGAACAAAGGACAACACCACAGATAGGGAATATCATTTTGCCGTCAATTCCAGGAAGATGGTGTTTCACAGATGGGTCATGGAAAGAGGGGGATATGTATTCAGGACAAGGCTGGCTTAGTACCTTAGAAGGTTTTGATGGATTGTTGGGGGCGAGGAATGTTAGGGCCAGTCTTTCTCCTCTTCATGCGGAGATGGAAGCGCTCCTTTGGGCTATGGAATGTATGAGGAATTTACGTCAGTTTCAGGTTACGTTTGCAACGGACTGCTCTCAATTGGTGAAGATGGTTTCGGAACCTGAGGAGTGGCCAGCATTTGCAAATTATTTGGAAGATGTGAAGACCCTGAAAGAGATGTTCACCCGATCAGAGATCATCTATATACCAAGGACGCAAAATACAATGGCGGATAGACTAGCACGCAGTGTTAGACAGCAGCCGTCTTTTGTCGTTCACATGGATGCAGATCACCCAGTTTGGTTTACAGAGTCAGTTTGAGTCTGTAAAAGTTGATGACAAAAAAAAAAAAAAAAAAAAAAAAAAGAATACCCAAAAAGGTGTGTATTCTATAAAAAAACCATGTTATATGCAAAATACTAATTTCATCTTCTGATGATGGTTTATTTAGGATAATGTGTTAAAATACATAGTCGATCGGAAATAGGAATACAAATCTAGATTTTTAGAGTATTAGTCAATACAAAAAGGTTCACAAGGGAAAACAAGAAGACGTTCAAAGTCTTCTTTGTGTGTGTTCCATGCATGGCATATTGGCATTCTAAAATTTATGAATGACCAAAAAGGTTAAAAAGCATAAACAACTACTGTAATTAGAAATTTATCCCAATTTGGAAGAGAAAATACCTAAAATCATATAGATGAATATATAATGAGAATATAAAATTACGTCATGATATACAATATATATGTTTATGATAAATAGTAGGGTATATCTTATTTTCCAAAAAGTTGATTCCTACCAACTGTAAATCATGTAGATTTAAAAAGTCAAACAAAAGTCTTTCATCGAATGTATGTTAGTTTGGTCATAAAGCGGCGTGTGCTCTCTCTCAACTCAACTCAAGTGTCGTGCATGCATCTCTCTATCTCTCTCCTCTTTCTCTTTTGCATGCTCTAATCCTTTCCTTCTCTCTCTCTATCTCACCCATAGTTTTAATTTCACATCGAAAAATTAAAAGAAAAAAAACAAAAAAAGAAAAAAAAAATTCACCCAAGAAAAACCTCGCTGCCTCCTTCTCTTCGCCGTCACAGTCCTCTCTCTCTCCTTCTTCTTCTTCTCGCCGTGGTTTTCACTCAACCTCCTCCTCCTCTGATCTTTAACGCGACTTGGATTGACCACGTCGATATGCATGTTCATGACTAGTCTCTCCTCCAATTCACGTCGATTCCACCTCCGATTCGTGCTGTTAGGGTTTTGAGATTTGGAAAAATCTTGAGTTGAGAGGATGTTTGAAGTCAAAATGGGGTCAAAGGTGTGCATGAACGCGTCTTGTGGCTCGACCTCTAGTGTCGAATGGAAGAAAGGCTGGCCTCTTCGATCTGGTGCCCTCGCTGACCTCTGCTTTCGCTGCGGGTACCTCGCTGAGTCTTCTTGTTCTTTTACTACGTATATGCTTTCTTAAATTCATAATTAACACATGATTAACTTTTTGATTTTGTAATGATTGTGGGTTATAGATCGGCTTATGAGACGTCTCGGTTCTGCGAAACATTCCATATGGAGCAATCTGGTTGGAGGGAATGCTATTTGTGCAACAAGGTTTGTTTTTAAAATCTCTCTATCTGTTTTTATTTTTTATTTTTGGTTTGATTGAGATTGTGTAATGATGACAGAGACTTCACTGTGGATGCATTGCCTCTAAGCTCGTGGTTGAGTTTATGGACTACGGTGGCGTTGGTTGTTCTACCTGTACTAACTCCCATGTGAGTTTGTTGTTGTTCGTATGATGCTATCTTCGTCTGCGTCTTAACGATTATCTTAACTTTACAGAGCAAGAGAGGTGAGAATCCAGGTGTGTTTAGCAGATTACCAATGAATATGCAACAAACAAACGGAGAAAGTGGAATGAGCATTGACGGAGTAGTAAGAACCGAAGCTAATCTCTTCTCTCAGCCACTAGTCTCTGGGGATGACAAAAGAGAAGAGTTCACGCCTCACCGTGGCTTTGGCAATCTCATGAAACAAGATAACAATGTCACCACCGCTGGGTATACGCACGAATCATCATCATCATCCCCTGCACAGCCTTCTTTGAATATGGCTTTGGCAACACTTCCTTACAGCCCATCTTTTGCAACCCCTGTCGTAGACGGGAATAAACTCATGGGTGCTGGTGGTGGTGGTGGTGCTTCTTCTCAGTCTCACCTTTTCCAATGCTCAGCGTCTAGTATACTCCAAAAGCCTTCAAAGTCTGTTCTTGGAACTCCTCCTCCAGGGACTAGTAAATCCGCTCAGGCCCGGATCGGTAGGCCTCCTGTTGAAGGGCGTGGGAAAGGCCATTTGCTTCCTCGGTATTGGCCTAAGTATACTGATAAAGAGCTTCAGCAGATCTCTGGAAAGTATCCTTTTCCTACTTATTTTCCTTGCCAAACATTTTATTTTAGAGACTTCATGTTTTTCCTTGACAGTTTCTTTTTAGTTTAAATTTAAACATTGTACCTCTCTTTGAGAAAACTCTTAGTGCCAGTGACGCCGGTCGCATCGGTCGCCTAGTCCTTCCAAAAGCCTGTGCAGAGGCATACTTTCCTCCCATTAGTCAATCAGAAGGCATTCCTCTAAAAGTCCAAGACGTGAGGGGTAAGGAGTGGACCTTCCAGTTCAGATTCTGGCCCAATAACAACAGTAGAATGTACGTCTTGGAAGGTGTCACTCCCTGCATACAGTCCATGAGGCTACAAGCTGGTGATACAGGTACTGTTTTTACCTTCATAATGCCTCGGTGAAATTAATTTTATTGCTTATATATATATTTTTGTTTTATATTGCAACAGTAACTTTCAGTAGGGTTGATCCTGGTGGGAAGCTAATCATGGGTGCCAGGAAGGCAACTTATACTGTAGACATGCAGGGGTGTGGCTTCGCCAACGGTGCCTCGAACGAGGACACGTCATCTTCTGGCGTTACTGAGAACCTGACCTCCATAAATGCTCCCTCTTGTCCGTCGCAGATGCTTGAAGGTCTGCCTGAGCATTTGGGGTCGCCTCACGGTGGTAACGGCTTGAAGAAGAGTGAGATTAACGGAGGTGATGATCAGTCACGGGGTAAGGAGAAGAAGAGGACAAGAACTCTGGGGGCGAAAAACAAGAGACTGCTATTGCATAGTGAGGAGTCTATGGAGCTGAGAGTCACTTGGGAAGAAGCTCAGGAGCTGCTTCGTCCCTCTGCTAATGCAAAGCCTACCGTTGTTGTCATTGAGGAGCATGAGTTCGAGGAGTTTGAGGAACCTCCTGTCTTTGGAAAAAGGACGATAGTTGTTACTTCAAGACCTTCAGGGTAAAAGTTCTGACTCTTTCTTTCACTTGTCAAGTCAGGCTTACAAGCGGTTTACTAACGGATATCTATGTGAAGCAGTGAACAAGAACGATGGGGATCTTGCGATGACTGCTCTAAATGGAGGAGGCTACCTGTAGACGCTCTTCTCCCAGCAAAGTGGACGTGTTCAGACAATGTTTGGGACAGTAGCAGGTAAGAATCTCCAAGATCGTTTTGAGTTCTTGTTACTGTAATTTGATATATATACCATTTGATAGGTGTTCGTGTTCTGCACCGGAGGAGAGTCTAAAAGAGCTTGAGAATGTTCTTAGAGCTGGAAAAGGTATAACTTGAACTCTCATTAAGATCTCAAGAGTCATTACACTAAGTGTCTTTGTGTATGTTTATTTTTTAGAGTACAAAAAGAAAAGAATTGGGGTAAGCCAGACAGCGAGAAATGAGCAAGAACCATCGGGACTAGATGCGCTAGCGAGTGCAGCAGTTTTAGGAGACGCTTTAGACGAATCAGAGGTTGCGACCACGACGAGACATCCAAGGCACAGGGTTGGATGCTCATGCATTGTGTGCATTCAGCCGCCAAGCGGGAAAGGTAGGCACAAGCCTACCTGTGGGTGTACAGTGTGCAGCACCGTGAAGAGAAGGTTTAAAACGCTGATGATGAGGAGGAAGAAGAAGCAGTTAGAGCGCGATGGAACGGCAGCAGAAGCAGTAGATGAGGAGAACAAGGAAGGGGCGGAGCCTGAGAAGAATGAAGGAGAGAAGGAAGGGAGAATAGACCTGAACAGTGATCCTTATAACAGAGAAGACGCTGAAGCTGTGGCGGTGGAGAAAGGAGAAGAGAGTAAAAAGAGTGAAGAAGGGGTGTGTTGGGGTGTGTCTCAAGGCGGTGGTGTTTTAGGAGGAACGGAGGTAGGAGGAGGAGAGGCTGAGAAAACCACCAGTGAAGAGCAGAAAGTTGCAAGCTGATATGAAAAAGACAAAAGAGAGGAAGCTGAACTCGTAGCTACTTTGTATTCATATATAATGTTCTCTAAGGAAGACACCAAGTGGAGAAGAAGAGAGTGAGAGAGAGGTACAGTTTTGTGCTTGGTTATGTCATAGTTTTGTTAGGAATAAGCTTCTGGTCCAAAAGAACAAGAATGGCAATCTTCTTCTTTTGTGTTTTTGTTTTGTTTCTTTTGGCTTTTATGGTATGAGGTGAGTTTGAGGGGGTGGGTTTTAGTTTTGTATCCATTGATCTAAGGCAAAGATGGAGCTTCGGTGTTTGGTGATGAAACAGTTGAATTTTTGTTGTTGTTTTCATCCTTACATGGAAAGCATCAATTAGGTTCAAATTATAGATTCTTCTTCTTGATCCATTTTACGTATACATATTTGCCTGGTTTAGCAGCTTTACAAATCTGTATTGAATTTTCTATATGGCCAGCAAGCATTTAAGAGAAAAAAAAAACAAAACAAGTGAATTTCACTAGACTCGTTTCTGGTATGGTTTCTACTCTCTATTTTTTCTGTACATAGGAACAACTATGAGCGATTTATAAAGAGTTTTGTAAGGGATTTTTTCCATATTTATTGTTACAAAGTTTGCAAGTCCTTTTCAAAGTAGAAAAAGTTTTACGGCTGTCTTGTCTGCTGAAGAAAAATTGTTTTTATTAGGTTAATAAGGTATACAGGTCGCATATCATCAAAAGCACCAGTGGTCTAGTGGTAGAATAGTACCCTGCCACGGTACAGACCCGGGTTCGATTCCCGGCTGGTGCAATGAAGAGCTGTGATGATATTAGGCTTTAGCAATGGTTGGGTCCATCGCATTTCTCTGATTAATCCAGATGTAATGCCATTTGACTGAGCTCTTTAATTTTTTTTAATCCTTTTTTGTGATTATATAAATTCTAGTCATGCTATATAATATAACAAATATGTACAAATATGAGTACAATTAACAATTAACAATCTCACAAGTCCCTTATTAGCACCCTTGGCTTCATATTTGGTAACATACTACTCCAATTATTCTTTGTATGTTTCATTCTTAAAAGCCACTTTCAGTGTACATCTCGAATATCTGGAAATCTGTTTTCTCTGCTTCATTTCGAGGCTGCTTATTTTAAGTACACTGAATAATGATTCCATGTGTCTAAGTTGGAGGAATTGGTCAGGTGTCATCATGATTGTATTTGTGTAGAGACAGTTGGAATATTCTGTGTGTCAGGGAATTAAGGAAACCTTTTGCTTTCGCATTGAAGAATCTCTGCTTTTAGTTCTTCATTTCCGTGGGAGACTCCAGCCATGGTAACAATTTTTTGTGCATCATCTTGTGGCATATAGTAATCTCACAATCTCTTGCTAGTATTTGAGCCTACAGAAACCACTATGAAGTTCTATGTGTATGTTTATTTTGTGGCTTTGTGCATCATCTTGTGGCTTTTTTATCACATTTTTTTCATTTCGGGTGGCATTATGGTATAAAGTTCTATTGAGCACAAGCCTTTTGATCCAAGAGGTGTGAAAGAGATGGAACAGAGAAATATAGCTCAATCAAATTCATAGTTATTCAGTAAATTAAATGGAATACTATCCATAAGTATAGCTTTTTGTTTCAAAAAAAAAGGAATACTATCCATAAGTATAGCTTTTTGTTTACCTTCCAGCCGGTGATATCATGTTTCTTAGCCTCGTTGTATTAAACATATCAGATGACAAAACTAGCAATCATCATCCTCTGTACTTGGAGACCATATCTTCATAAAGAGATTCAGGTTAGCACATCACTGATATTACCCAACTAGTACATTTTTTTGTTCTTTTTTTTGCTATTTCTTATGTATTATGGTTTGGTTTAGAAATGACTTGTGGCTTCACATTTAACTAATAAGTACATCTGCCAATACTTTATTTTGGTTTTACAATTGAATGGTTCTTTCCCCTTTCTTATGTATCCTGAAGCTCTTTTCCATTTTCATCCTCATTTTTTCCTCGGCATAGTTTCATGGTTCCATTAGTTCATCAAACGATTTTTCTGCTCAAAATGTTGCTCAATGTGTTGGCCTCAGACCTGTCTTATCACTGGTAAGTTGTGATATCCCAAATTTTTTATCCTATGCTTATATGTGTAGTTGTATTAGCTAGTGGTTCAGCTATATAGTAGTCCATCTTCAGTCTATTGTTGATTTTTTATCAAAGCACCAGTGGTCTAGTGGTAGAATAGTACCCTGCCACGGTACAGACCCGGGTTCGATTCCTGGCTGGTGCATTTAGAGCTGTGATGATATTAGGCTTTGGCGATGGTTGGGTCCTTCGCATCCCTCTGATCTATCCGATGAGATTTGCCGCACCCTGAGCTCTTTTTCCTTTTCCTTTTTCTTTTTCTTTTTCAACTATGTTCTTCACATATTGTTCATCTTTGTATTCTTAACAATTTCACTGCACTATCTTCTTTTTTTCCCTCTTAACGTTGCCATATATTGTTCTTCACCCTGATCTCTTTTTCCATTCTTTTTTCTTTTTCAACTATGTTCTTCACATGTTGTTCATCTTTGTACTCTTAACAATTTCACATTTTCACTGCACTATCTTCTTTTTCCCTCTTAACGTTGCCATATAACTAACTACCTTCACTGTCTTCTGATTAGATTAAATATTTAAACACTAATATAACAATTTCCCTCTGATGTCAAAAAAAAATATAACAACTCTCCACAAATGGGGTCTATTTTTTATAAACAACACATGTTTACAAGATTGTCAAACATAAACACAAAACATAAATACTCTTCTTTATGGCAGTAATTTCCTTTACACAAAAGCTTTGCATCTTTCATTATTTTTCCTACACATAATTTCTTCCGCTTTCCAACCATCAGTCATCAGTGAGACTCACATGCATATGATGGACCATAACGTATCCCGGATATCATAATGTTTTGCGTTTTCAGTTCCAGAGCTGACCAATTCTGACCGGACTCGTTTGCACAATATTGTGCTTAATCTTATGAAAGCATCCAACTTTACTGTCATGATTCAGACAACAGGTCCCCTACCAGAACACAGCTGGGTCGTGGAACATGATGTCTTATGCTTTGCTCGGTGGCCAATACCGGAACACAGATCCTCCCGCAATGTTCATGCTTTGATCTAATTTTAAATTTTGTTACATTTACAAAACCAAATTCAAAGCGTTGTATATTAATTATAATATCGATAGTTTCTATTAAGCGGTCGTGCCAAACCCACTACTCTTCTCATTGAGCTACCTTTTCTCTCGCTTCTTTCCTCATCTACCATTAAATTTGTCAATCTCATCTAAGTGTTATGCTTATTCTTCCCCTTCTGCTAACACTCTACGATTTATTCATGTTTCAATTTAATATAATAAAATGTCTCATTTTTCTTTCTATTTTATCTAGCTTATTAATTAGACAAATATATAAAGAAAAGTCACCAGAATGAATCAAGAGCAAACGAAAACACTTGTAGCACTGAAAGAAAACCGAGAGTCTTACAATTAATAATCGTCAAACTCAGCAATTAACCATTCTCAGAATACACACACCAAACAAGACTCACAGGATGGATAAAAATCAGGCATCTTCAGTGGGAAACTGCTTCTCCACATCGGCGACAGTCTTCTTTGCATCTTCAACTTCTGGACCTGTCGTCTCTTCCAATCCCGCCTGCCAAAATTTTCAGTTTTTTTTTTTGTAAGAGACAAAACACACACACACACACAAGAACAGGAATCACACAGTTCCCTCTATTGTTTGTCTTTCATAAAAAAAAGGTACTTTCATGCAGGGAATTAATAAATAATCGGATCACTAAATAAAAATACATAAAGCTCTAGTTTAAAGACAAAAAAACTACTCTCAAGTTTGTTTTTAAAACATAGACATATAATGAGTTATAGAGATGGGGAAAGTGTAAGTAATATTACCAAAGTGGACTTGAGGTCAGCTAAAGCAGACTCGAGACGTTTGTGGCAATCAGGAATCATCATCCTCGACTCACCCAACACATTCTCCTACATCAACCAACCACAGAGATAATCAGACAACGGATCTCTGAAGCAGAAGGAAGCTCCAATACAACACACACAGACAATGATCACCTGCTGTTTGAGGTCGTAAGGGTCAGCACCTTTGTCCTTCATGTCAGCGGTCTTGGCAGCTTCCCTCTCAACCTCTTTCTCATAGGAGTGAAGCTCCTTCACGATCCTTTTGCAAGTTGATGTCTTTATCTTCAGATTCCTAATCGCTTCCATTGTTTCCTGGGCTCAAGTTCCGAGTCAGTACAAAGACAGATCAACCCCCGCAATATTATATTAATTAGGGTTTCTAAGATTCGATTTCCGATCAGATATTCGACAGCATTACAGCAGATCGGGAACAAGTTTGATTTTTATGGATCTAACATTGGAAATGGTCGGAGATTATCAAAAACCAGTATAACAGAGAGTAGGGTTTAGAAACGAACCTGGAGGGAGATCGAAGACGAGAGCACGCGGCGCTGAGCGAATAATCCAGAAACAAACTAATAGACCCCTTTCCCCTTTCCTTTTTTTTTCTCTTTCTTTAGCTTTCAAGTTTCAATCTTAAAGTAGAGTAAATTATTACTCTTTTTTTTTTTGAACAACTGTAAATTATTACTCTAAATTTTAATTTACTCTGATTTCTACTTAATAACTTACCTAAAGTATTTTTTTCTCCTTGCTATAGAGGAAAAATACATTTATACACTTTTACTCTAATTTTTAATCTACTAATAATAGCAATCCCAATTAATTCCAAAGGTTATGTGCTTTTATAAGAATCTCAATTCTTGTTAAAAGTTGTGTTTGTTCATTAAAGTGTCTTTTGATTAAAGGTTGTGTCTCTTCCTTGATAAAAGTTGTGTTTGTTCATTAAGGTGTCTTTTTATTAAAGGTTGTGTCTCTTACTTGTTAAATGTTGTGTTTTTTCATTAATCCAAACTAATAATAAGAATCCTGATTAATTCCAAAGATTGTTTGTTTTTATAGGGATCACGATTTTTGTTAAAAGTTGTGTTTGTTCATTAAGGTGTATTTTTATAAAAGATTGTGTCTCTTCCTTGATAAAAGTTGTGTTTGTTCATTAAGATGTCTTTTTATTAAAGGTTGTGTCTCTTACTTGTTAAATGTTGTGTTTTTTCTCATTAATCCAAATTAATTGTTCATTAAGGTGTCTTTTTATAAAAGATTGTGTCTCTTCCTTGATAAAAGTTGTGTTTGTTCATTAAGGTATCTTTTTATTAAAAGTTGTGTCTCTTACTTGTTAAATATTGTGTTTTTTCATTAATCCAAACTAATAATAGGAATTCTGATTAATTCCAAAGATTGTTTGTTTTTATAGGGATCACAATTCTTGTTAAAAGTTGTGTTTGTTCATTAAGGTGTTTTTTTATAAAAGATTGTGTCTCTTCCTTGATAAAAGTTATGTTTGTTCATTAAGATGTCTTTTTATTAAAGATTGTGTCTCTTACTTGTTAAATGTTGTGTTTTTCTCATTAATCCAAATTAATTCCAAAGGTTATTAATAGATGATAAATATTTTTCAAAAAATTAGAAAGTTGTGACTATTCGGATAAGTATCTTTACAAATGACTACTTTTAAATTTAAAGGACGTGACTATTTAAATTGAAAAGATGTGATTATTCAAAAAGATTTTCAAAATCTATAAATAGTCCATGTCTATACATTTCTCAAAATAAAAATTTCACTAATCTAACTAATAATAAAATGGTGAAAAAATGTTCTATGCAGTTATTTAGTACAAATTTTTAGAAGGTATTCAAATCAAACGTTGTCAACAAATTTCCAATTAATTCCAGAAGTCGTATCTTTTTATTATAAAATATAATTAATTTAAAATTTTGCCAAATTATTAAAGGATGTGTCTTTCTATAATTTGTGTCTTTTTATTATGGTATTTTCAAATCAAATTTGTTTTTCAATATGCAATTTAGATGTTTCTTTTCATCATAGAATGTATTTTACATCTAAGAAATGTAGAATACGTATATTCTTTTTTTTTTAATGTATTAGTTCAAATAGATGTGTTTTTCTATTATAAAAGTCAAAATAGCATAACTAATCCAGCAAGTGTTTTTCTACAATTATTAGTTTTAAGAGTGTTTTGAAATATTTTCAAAATTGTATTTTTCATTATAAAAGACAAATTACTTTTAAAAGATAGTTAAACCAGTAAGTATTTTTCTACAATTATTAGTTTTAAGAAATTATTTATCTCAAATTTGTGTACTTTCAACAAAGGTGCATCATTCTATTTTTAAATCAAAAGCTGTATCTTTTAGCAGTCATGATTTTCAAATCTATTTATATCTCTGTGTGAGATTATGTTATTTGTATACTTCGAAGTGTTATGAATTTCTACGGTTGTGTCTTTTCAATATCCTTTATATACTGAAGTATAAATTATTTGACCAATCAGATTTTACTCATGTGTTTACAATCCACAAATATTTTTTTGTAACTGCCAAAAAGATTAAATCCCTATTTTCACAAACTACCATCATCACACACGATGAATTATGTAACTTCCAGTTATGTCAACTCCTTTTCAACATTTTCTCTGTCTTTTTTTTGAACTTTACATTTTCTATGTCTTCTTATCTGCAGTTTCATCTTCTCTGGCTTTTGAGTGTCTCAAAGAAAATCGACAGAATTTTATGATTGCAGTATTCAAAGTTCATTCTTCTCATTTCCTCAAAAGAATATAAACTGAACATGTCATCAAAATATATCTCTATTTTGTAGATTAGTTTTTCACAAAAGGACAGAAAAATGAGAGCTTTATTATCACAAACATGAAGTTACTTTTAACGTGAAAGAGGTATGCTTGTGATAAAAATGTATACCCATTTTATATTTAAAGTTATAATTTTAGAAATTTGTTTCAAAAGATGAGACTCAACTTTAATTGTAGACATTTCTTATATGGCAAAGAGACAGAATTTTATGTGAAACAGAAGTCAATGAAGAAATTTAAAAAGGAAGCTTATTACATTTTGTTTGCTACGTATTTATGTATACATTATTTTACAATTTGGGAATTTTTGCTAATCTGCCAATGATATTTTTGCCAGCATATATTCCAAACATGTAAACACATCTACAGGTAAATATTCATTTGAGATCTAATTATATTTGTGCCTACATCACATTTTTGTGTCTTTGTGTCTTTTTTACTTTCATTAGTTTTCTTTATAATTTCCAAGGTTGTGTTTTTCATTATAAACGGTTGTGTATTTTCATTATAAAAGTAATATTAGTTTAAAATCAATCTATAAAATTTTGTGTGACTTTATAATATATATATATATATGTATATATAAATATATATATATACAGGAGATTAAATTAATTTAAAATAATTATGTGTCTTTTTGTATGTAATTATCGAAAAAGTTGTAAAAATGTTTAGATGTGTTTTTCTGTTATAAGAAGGTAAATGTGTTTTTCATTGTTTTGTAATACATTATTTTAAGTTGTTTCTTTTCATTATTAAACAATTTAGTTTAAATTTTGTAAAAGTATCCAGCTAGTGTCTTTATCTAATTATGTGTCTTTGATTATGCAATGTTTAAATGTATTTTCATTCTAACAACGTATTAATATGTGTTTATAAAAGGTTTTCATAATGCATTATGTGTCTTTTTGTAATGATATATTTTTTCAAAATATATTGTAAATGTATTATCTTAAAATAATTACTTTACATTTTGAAAAGTTATAGCCCTTCCATATAATTTTTTAAAAAAAACTGTAAATAGTCCATATTCATGAGTTTCGTGTTGTGTGATTATATGAGAGAATTTTTCAACTGGTTCGTGGAAAATATCATTTTATATACTATCTTTTGTTAAAAGATCCTTAATCGACCATTTTTTTCAAATTAAGTTTGATAAAATATAATTTATATATCGAATTAAATCAACTCTACATTTTGGAATATAACTTATCTTTTTCATTTGTAAAAATTTCTTGCTAAATGTAATTATGCTTTTTCCTAAATCTGAGCATTTTAACTACACCATGTAATTTTGTTTTACCATACATATATTTTTATGTGGTTTCAAACAAATCATTAATTACCAAAAAAGATCTCTTAACTTTATAAATTACATTATAAATTTAGTAAATGATTAAATGTATATTTTATCTGGTGTTGACAAATTTGTAAATTTATTATAGATTTTTAATATTATTAATAAAGAAATATAGCTGCATGCAAAATAATTTTGTAACACATGTATTTTACTAAAAGCAATTATATAAAATATGACATATTATCTTTTACAAAATGAGTTCTCGTGCGATATCGCACGAGTTCATTGCCTAGTTAAAATAGTATTATTTGTCGGTTAAAAAAACTATTGTCTATGTTTTTTTTTTGTATTTCTTTTTTTCCTACCATTTTAATTTCTCTTTTTACATTATCTATTTGCTTTATTATATTGGTATATTACCAGTCAAATCTGTAGAATGTATTTTCAATATAGTATTTTAGAATGTTTTGAAATATCTGCTTATAGTAAACAATTTTAAATGATTTTGGATGAATAAAATAGTAATTTTGGTTAATAGTTTTCAAACCTCATATGAAACTATTTTGTGATTTGATTTTTCACATTTTTAGCGTGAATTTTATAGTTGGAGTAGTTTTACATTGGACAAATTTGTGGTTGTTAAAAAACAAAAATTTATGTAAATGTGATTTGTTTCTGATGGGTGGTGTAGTTTACTGGTTTTTGTGTGTAAACAACATTGTTTTTTGAAGGCTAACACTACTGTTTCACTGTCTAATTTCCATAACTTTTATCTTTTTATATATAAGTTCACACAGAATTGGCAGTCTATGAAATCCAAATTCACACAATGATAAAATAAGAAATATTTTATTCGTCAAAATATGTTGGCTTGTAACTCAAAACCAATTGAAAACGAATATAGATTATCAAATACTTCTTACATATTATTATAGTTCTCAATCTTATATCAATGTTTTAATACTTGATGCTCTTTAATCGAGAAAGTTCATTCAGAAATCATACTCTATTCACATGTCTTCGCTGAAGTTTCATAAGCCAAACAGAGGTAGGAGATGGGAACAGTGGTCCTCTTTCTCTTCTTCCTTCTTCAAAAAGATGAGAAGAAAGCAAAACTTTAAAGATTAAATCACATCTATGTTTCTTGATTCTTTGGTTAAATCTCAGTTTATGTGTCAGTGGTCCTCTTTATCTCCAGCGATCATGCACTCTCGTATGTTTATTCCGGACTTGTTGAGTTTCAAACTGTTCATGTCTCTTCCATGTTGTTTTTACCGCCAATTTCAACTTTGTAATTTCAAAATATTCAAAGGATAATGGCGCAATCAATCACCAAGTTCTAAGAAATAACACTAACAAATCTTGAAGCAGTAGATTAACTCTGTTTATATGTCATAGAAAAGACAAGAATATGGTAAGTGGTCAATTATGTCTCAAGTCTTATCAGTACTTGCACGCCCTTATAGTGATCGATCATTTTTGAATTAAAAAACGACAAGATGATAACTACTTTTATTATTTGGTTCCATTGCTTAAAAGAAAAATAAATAAAAGAAAAGGAAAAAACATAAAACTACAACTTCACAAGACAGAAAGATACTAATACTCATGTTACCGGAGGTTAATTAATTATTGACATTACATTAAGAGGGTTTTTTTTAACTTGGTTTTTGTAAGTTGACGCCAGATTTGCTCGAATACCTGGATGATAAGATCATGATACTCCTTTGGATTCAAGGAAAGGTAACAAGCAAGAAGATCCTCCAAGTCTTTTGAAGCTCTGATGTTGTTCTCTTCTATCATCTCCACCATTGATTCTCTGAAGTCTTTCTTTGGATCAACCGAACTCTTCATCACTGCAAAACTCTCAAGAACAGCTTGTTTGTTCTCTGATCTAGACGTGCTTCTACGCGTACCTGAGAGTTGAATTCTAGGTGAATTTACTCTTCTGAGGTTTATCCCTGCAGATGATTTTCTTCCACTAGAGACTTGCTTTTGGTATTTCTTCTCTGCTATGCATTCATCATCTTCATCTTCTTCTTTCTCTTTACTAATCTTCACAGAAAGATGGGGTTTTAGCGGTTTCTTGATTGAGTTTCTTGCAGGACAAGCTTTCTTTGTGAAAGCTTTGTTGTTTTCTTTGATCTTAAAGTTGGAATGATCGACGAATTCATCATCCTTCTCTTCGTAGAAACTATACACAAAATACTCAGGGGATCTTTCAAGAGCTGGAAATGGGCAGTGGGAGGAATCTTGACCATTCATCTTGCTCTTGTTAAAACCTGCAGATGCAAAAGGAGGAGTGTTTGGTTTAAGAGATGGCTTGTAAAGTGTCTTTCTTTTACTCATCCTTTTTCTGTGAGTAGAATTTCTTGGTGAGTTGTGGTGAGGACTGTTAGCTACTAAGCTGTTGGAGAAATGAGAGGCTGAAGATTTATGAGGAAGAGAATCTGAGGAGAGTTTTTTCTTGTTAAAAGTGTTTGAGGAAGAATAAGAAACAGGTTTGTTTTTGGGTTTAGTCATGTCTTTGAGCTTGTGAAACCATGCATTTGGGATCATATCTGAAAATTTGAACTTGTGATTCCCCATCTGATCTCTCACTCTTCAAAAGATTTTTTGAACCTCTCTTATATAATGAAACTTTGTTTTGTTTCCCTATTATAAAGAAAAGCCGAAGAAGCAGAATCTCTATGTGACAGATAATGAAGCTAAGATTGGAATGTATGTAGTGAGAGAAGAATAGGGGCCCAATTTCAGAAAAAGCTTAAAGAATGACTTATGTTTGTATAATTATCACCAGCATCAGCATGAACTACTTGAGACATCACATTTACACACGCTTTAATTCATTTAAGGATTATTTAAATAACTTCAGTGCGGATTATGGTGGATAATTGATTCAGGGAGATTTTAAACTGATTGACTACAAATATAATTTGATTAATATTATATGAGATAATAACCATGTTCCTAATTAGAAAACGAAAAATAAATAGATGAACAAATAATGTAAATAGATGAACAAATAATGCAACGAAAATCACATATACAATAAATGAAAAAGCTAAAAGTCTATGAAATTAACGTTACCAAGCAAATTTTTAATAATTTGTAACAAAATCAGTTTCAAGGAATCACTAAAAAGTATATTTAAAAAAGTTATTATGACCAAATGGCAAGACAAAAACAAAAAAGAAAATGCACTTTTTTCTTCTAAAGAAGCTTTTGGACTAAAACGTTCGCGCCATTTGCAGCCTTTAGTCCTAAATAGATAAATAAAATTTATAATATAAACAAAAAAGAATCAACATTTAGCTCAAAACCTTTCACATATGTAAATTATCTTGGCTAGTACACATAATAATGAAATTATATATTTTCCTTTTGGATGCTTCTTTGAATTTGGTAAAGTCTGAACCCATATCTTATGTTTTAGGTACAAATAATTTTATATAGTTTTGTTAAGGTGATACAGGTATGCAAATGATGAGAAAAGGATAATCGAATTTTCTATAATTATATTAAGGTGATACAGGTATGCAAATGATGAGATTAGGATAATCAGTATTTTCCTTTTTATTTGAATATCTGAATAAATAGGAGCAGCTTTTGAGTCGTAATGATGATTTTGGGGAACATTTGGTCCAATATGTCCACTATCGCCGAACACTTTGAGACCATTCTACATGGGCGAGTAAAGTTACAATCAACACAATCGTAGAGCGAAGGGATCACAGGGTCAACCACAAACGTACTATACTGGCTTGAATGAACTTTAAGTCACCCATCCAAAAGTTGTAGAGATTTTGAATGTGAGACTTGATCATTCTAGACATATTCACTGAATTTTGATGCAATCAATATCGAAGCTGATTTTGAAATCAAAACAGCTATTCTTGTGCACTCTTCTCCACTTGTAACTTTAATTTCAAGCATGTGATTTGAATGAACCGTATGATATAAAACCATTTCCAATACAGTTCTATTTTTTTTTTTTTGAAACACTTTCCAATACAGTTTTATATTTTTATAGAAATGTATACAAATCTATTGAAAATGGTCTAGGTCGTCTCGAAACTTCAATAAACTGAAGATGATATATCTCACCACAAGTCATACATGACAAAGCTCTACCGCACATCTTATCAAAGCAAATAGCACAACCAGTCAGATATGACACCGATATAAGAACTTGAACCATCTTATGTTTATGAATTGATGCAAGAACATTCCAATCTCCGATGACTTTTTCCCCTAACAAATTACTATATGAAAACGGACTAGGTAGGAGTGTCAAAGGGTGTTTTCACTGAAGAAGCCTGTTTTTTTAATGGTTAATCAGTTTTCTTCACAGAATTGACGTGTGGAAGCAGCTGGTTGTGCATTTGCGGAGGATACCAAGTATTCTCTATCACATATCATACAATATTCCCATTCGTTAAGCTTACTCATATAGATCGGTCCCATCACATGAATATGGACCACAACATATAACGTCCAACATACAGCTGGAAAAATTAGGGCATGCTAGGCCTAAAAGAAGCAAAGCATTTATACTTTCTTTGACTAGTGTATCTGTTAAACTATATAATCTAATCTCTCCTTGATACATTTACATAAGTTAGTTATTTATGTTATTACACAAAGAGTTGTAATTCTTCAAGTTGTGTCCTTTAGTATAAAGAGTTGTGTCTCTTATACTTGTATTGATTCGATCTCTATATAAAGATCAATCATCTGTTGTAAACATATTACCGAATCTCAATAATACAAAAGTATTTTCAGAAAAGTTTATAAGCCTGAAACGTCTATCTTATTCTTTCTCTCGAACTCGTGTGTAACACACTGTGATCATTGTGTAACACAAGCGGTTGGTAAAAGATTAACATGGTATCAGAGCTTTACGTTTGAGAGGACAAAGAAAAAGCACTAGTAAGAGAAACACTTGGCGTGGAGAAAAGGAGGCTAGAGGATTTTGTCATACGATTTCGGAATCACTCGAAACGATGAAGAATCAAGTAATCCCCATATTTGATGGAGAGAAGTACGACTTCTGGAGCATCAAGATGACAACCATTCTCAAGACCAGGAAGTTATGGTCTGTGGTTGAAGAAGGCGTAGCAGCCCCACCAGCACAAGTGGATGAAACCCCTGAAACAGCAAGGGCAAGATCGCTTAGAGAAGAAGCGATGATGAACGATACATTGGCTTTGCAAATCTTGCAAACTGCTGTATCGGATCATATATTCTCACGGATTGCAGCAGCATCAACATCCAAAGAGGCGTGGGATGCATTGAAGGAGGAGTATGAAGGCTCTCCTCAAGTTCGTTTGATTAAACTTCAAACATTGCGAAGGGAGTATGAGAATCTGAAGATGTATGAGAATGAAGACATTAAGGTCTTCACAGATAAGATAGTTGAATTGGCAAATCAATTAACTTATCATGGTGAACAGAAGTCAGATGTTCAACTCATACAGAAGATACTCATCTCTCTCCCAGCCAAGTTCGATAGCATAGTCAGTGTGTTGGAGCAAACAAGCGATTTGACTTCAACAAAGATGACAGAGTTGATCGGGATCTTGAAGGCTCATGAAGCAAGGCTGGCTGCAAGAGAAGAAAGCACCAGTGAAGGAGCATTCGATGCTCGTGTTAAACACAAAAATTCTGGTGTTACACAAGACAACTCAAAGCGCCAAGGAGGCAAGAAGTGGTGCGGTTTCTGCAAGAGAAACAACCACAATGAGAGCGAGTGTTGGAGGAAACAGAAGAAGGAAGATCCAAAGAAGGATCACAGAAGTAACAAGGAGTGTTACAATTGTGGCAAGTTAGGCCACTTTGCAAATCAGTGCTACTCAAAGAAGAAAGAGAAGGCACATGTGAGTCTCGAAGAAGATTCAAATGAAGATCACATGTTGTTCAGTGCGAGCGAAGCAGCAACAACAGTGATGGAAGATGTCTGGTTAGTAGACAGTGGAGCAACTAATCATATGACAAAGGAGGAGAGTTACTTCTCAAAGCTTGATAGGAGTATCAAGGTTCCAATAAAGATTGGAAATGGAAGCACAGTCATGACAGCCGGTAAAGGAGACATTACCGTCATGACTAAAGGTGGCAAGAAGACCATCAGAAATGTATTCTTGGTTCCGGGTTTGGCGAAAAATTTGTTGAGTGTTCCACAAATTGTTTCAAGCGGATACCGGGTGAGTTTCCAAGAGAAGAGATGCATCATAGATGATGCAAAAGGAAGGAGGATAATGGATATCCCAATGACTCACAAAAGCTATCGAATCAGGATGAGTTCGGCTCAGGTAGAAGAGGCCTTGAGCGCTAGTGAGCAAGGAAAGATGGAGACATGGCACAAAAGACTTGGTCATGTAGGCGACAAAAGGTTGCAACAAATGCAAGACAAAGACTTGGTAAAGGGATTACCAAAGTTTAAAGTCAAGAAGGAAGCATGTGAGGCGTGTAGACTTGGAAAGCAATCACGCAAAAGCTTCCCAAAGGAATCTCAAACTAAGACAAGAGAGAAGCTTGAGATTGTACATACGGATGTATGTGGGCCGATGCAGCACCAGTCTGTTGATGGAAGCCGATACTTTTTGCTATTCTTGGATGATCATACTCACATGTGTTGGGTATACTTCATGAAGCAAAAGTCAGAGACATTCTCACTGTTCAAGAAGTTCAAAGCAATGGTGGAGAAGCAGTCGGATTGTACCATCAAGACACTGAGATCAGATGGAGGTGGTGAGTTCACTTCACGAGAATTCAACCGGTTCTGTGAAGAAGAAGGAATCAATAAGCAAGTCACCTTGCCTTATTCACCACAACAAAATGGTGCAGCGGAGCGCATGAATAGGACCTTGGTGGAGATGGCTAGATCGATGTTGGCAGAGCAAGACTTACCGCTCAAGTTATGGGCAGAAGCGGTATACACTGCCTCATATCTTCAAAACCGTCTGCCATCAAAGGCAATAGAAGAAGATGTCACTCCTATAGAGAAGTGGTGTGGACACAAGCCAGATGTGTCACACATGAGAATGTTTGGTAGCATATGCTACATACATATCCCAAATCAAAAGAGGAGGAAGCTAGACGTCAAGGCAAAGCGTGGAGTCTTTGTTGGATATAGCAACCAATCCAAAGGCTATAGAGTTCTCATTTTGGAGAATGAGAAGATTGAAGTATCAAGAGATGTCGAGTTTGAAGAAGGAAAGAAGTGGGATTGGAAAAGGCAAGAAGAAGTGAGGAAGACATTGGAGTTGTCTATGGAAGACTCTCACTCGCCTGAGGATCAAACCGAAGGTGCATCCAGTCCTGAGGAACAAACCGAAGGTGCATCCAGTCCTGAGGAACAATTTGGAGGTACTTTCAGTCCTATTTCTTTTCAAAATGATGATCATGATACTAGTAGTGGAGATGAAGAAACTTCTGAGGCACCAAGGAAGTTCAAGTCCATGGTTGATATCATGGAAAGGGCACCGAGAGTAGAGCTTGATGAAGCGGCTCAAGCTATAGAAGCTTGTCTTCATGCAAATGAAGAACCATACACTTATGATGAAGCGTGTGGTACCAAGGAATGGAGAGAAGCAATGAATGAGGAGATAGCCATGATTGAGAAGAACAAGACGTGGGAACTAGTGGACAAGCCAAAGAAGAAGAATGTGATAAGTGTGAAGTGGATCTACAAGATCAAGACCGATGCAAACGGCAATCACATCAAGCACAAGGCGCGGCTAGTTGCAAGAGGGTTCTCTCAAGAGTATGGTGTTGACTACCTTGAGACGTTTGCTCCTGTCTCAAGACATGATACAATACGAGCCATACTTGCCTATGCGGCTCAGATGAAGTGGCGATTGTATCAGATGGATGTGAAGTCAGCCTTTCTCAATGGCGACCTCAAGGAAGAAGTGTATGTCACACAACCGCCTGGGTATGTGACACACGGGAAGGAACACAAGTGTTAAGGCTACACAAAGCTTTATATGGTTTAAAGCAAGCCCCAAGGGCATGGTATGGAAGGATAGATTCATACTTTCTTCAAAACGGTTTTGAGAGGAGTATGAATGATGCGGCCTTATACATCATGAAGCAAGGAGGAGATGTGTTGATCGTGAGTCTATATGTGGATGATATAATCATCACAGGAAGCAACATTCAGAGCATCAACACATTCAAGGAGAACATGAAGAAAGAATTCGAGATGGTGGATCTTGGATTGTTGAACTACTTTCTTGGAATGGGAGTAATTCAAGACAATGGAGACATATTTCTTTCACAAGAAAAATATGCAAACAAACTTGTAGACAAGTTTGGGATGCGAGACAGCAAGAGTGTAAGCAACCCACTTACACCACAAGGAAAAGGAGTTGAGGATGACAAGGAGTATGGAGATCCGACTAAGTATAGAAGCATCATTGGAGGGCTTTTGTACTTGTGTGCATCAAGACCTGATGTGATGTATGCAAGCGCCTATCTCTCAAGATACATGTCATCACCTCGCATGAAGCACTACCAAGAAGCCAAGAGGGTGTTAAGATATGTCAAAGGAACATCAAACTTTGGAGTGTACTTCACAAGCGTGAAAGAACCAAGACTTCTAGGCTACACGGACAGCGATTGGGGTGGTTCTAAGGAAGACAAGAAAAGCACTTCAGGTTATGTGTTTACTCTTGGATCAGCCATGTTTTGTTGGCAGTCAAGCAAGCAACAAACAGTGGCGCAATCAACGGCTGAGGCAGAGTACATAGCCGTGTGTGCAGCAGCAAATCAAGCAGTGTGGTTACAAAGACTATTTGAAGACTTTGGTCAGAAGTTTGAAGGAGGCATTCCGATCTTATGTGACAACAAATCAGCAATAGCAATTGGGAAGAATCCGGTGCAACACAGAAGGACGAAGCACATAGAGATCAAGTACCATTTCGTGAGGGAAGCTGAGCAAAAGGGAATCATTGAACTGAAGTATTGCAAAGGGGATGATCAACTCGCAGACATTCTCACAAAGGCATTGGGCGGTTCAAGATTTGAAGATCTAAGGAAGCAGCTTGGAGTCAAGTCGAGATATGATTAAGGAGGAGTGTTAAACTATATAATCTAATCTCTCCTTGATACATTTACATAAGTTAGTTATTTATGTTATTACACAAAGAGTTGTAACTCTTCAAGTTGTGTCCTTTAGTATAAAGAGTTGTGTCTCTTATACTTGTATTGATTCGATCTCTATATAAAGATCAATCATCTGTTGTAAACATATTACCGAATCTCAATAATACAAAAGTATTTTCAGAAAAGTTTATAAGCCTGAAACGTCTATCTTATTTTTTCTCTCGAACTCGTGTGTAACACACTGTGATCATTGTGTAACACAAGCGGTTGGTAAAAGATTAACAGTATCGACTCCGGTTTAAGCCCACACCATAAGTTTGGTTTCCATAACATTAGTATGGATATAAAACCTCCAAGGTCCATGAAACTAGCGGATGATTCATTTTAATTTTTTAAATGTTGATTTTATTTTTCACTAGACGTGGGACCGTGTTCAACAAACGCTGCTGCATTGACCCACCAAACAATAAACAACCTTTTCAATCCCTTATATATTAATTGAGGAACATTTGAAAAGATGTAACCTCAATTTTGTATTAATTAAAAGAGGCCCCAATGCATAGATGGCACTCAATTAGGTAGTCAATTACATTCAATTGAAAAATAAGTAGGTCCACATTCGATTTTTATATGTTGTTAGATACATAAGTTGGTCAAACTATATGATATAATGATATGATATGATATTTTCTTTCCTAAAATAAAACCTACGGAATTACCATAAATGACTAATATATATATGACAATTAATGAGTTTAATAATAAAGATTTGATAACAATGTATATCTCCTCCATCATTTTTTGTTTAATTTTATATTATTAAAATAAATTAAACAATCAAATTAGCTATAAAAATAAAATTTAAATTTTTTCGTATATGTTATATTTTGAATTTTTAAAAACGACAATAAATGACTAAAACTATTAAAATTATTATGTTAAAAATTAATGATCAATGGTTTAACATTTTTATTATAAGAAGATACACATGATTTTAAAACCATATGAGTAAAAAATATCATTTAATAATAAAATAAATATATATATATATATTAAACACTATATACCATAAGATTACATAAATATTTTAATATTAAAACTTTCAATGAATTTTCAAGAACATTTATAAATTATAAATTATTAAAGATTTCAGATTGAAAATTTTGTTATCGATGATTTAAATATTTTGTTATAAAACGATATGAACGATCATAGAACCGTATGATTATAAATTCTTATTTAATAAATAACTATACAAAATATACTATTCCTAGAAAAATAGGTTGGTCCATCTTAACTTATATTACACTTTTTATTAAACTAACTATCGAATTGATAAATAACGTACCAAAAAATGTTTTGCACTTTCCTTAAATAAAAGCTACGAAATTACCTAATATGATTAACGTATATGTGAAAATTAATTATAATGAATAATAAATATTTGATAACAATTTTTGTATCTTAGTTCTTTTTTAATTTTATATTATTAAAATATATTTAAAAATCACATTAAATATATAATAAAAACATTTATAATTTTTCTTATATGTTATATTTTGAATTTTTCAAAACGTCTATAAATTATTAGAAATTTGAAGATCCCCACTCTGAAAATTTTGTGATCAATAGATTATTTTTTTGTCATAATAAGTTTTAAATGATCATAAAATTGTATTAATATGAACTTTTATTTAATATTATAAGAAGATACACATTATTTTAAAACCATATGAGTAAAAAATATCATTTAATAATAAAACATATATATTATATATATATATATAGATTATACTATATACCATAAGATTACATAAATATTTTAATATTAAAACTTTCAATGAATTTTCAAAAACATTTATAAATTATAAACTTATTAAAGATTTCACATTGAAAATTTTGTTATCGATGATTTAAATATTCAGTTATAAAATGATATGAATGATCATAGAACTGTATGATTATAAATTCTCATTTAATAAATGACTATATAAAATATATATTCTTAGAAAAATAGGTTGGTCCATCTTGACTTACATTATATTTTTTATTAAACTAACTATCGAATTGATAAATAATCTACCAAAATGTTTTTTGCACTTTCCTTAATTAGAAGCTACGAAATTACCTAATATGATTAACGTATATATGAAAATTAATTATTATGAATAATAAATATTTGATAACAATTTTGGTATCTTAGTTCTTTTTTTAATTTTATATTATTGAAAGATATTAAAAAATCACATTAAATATATAATAAAAACATTTATATTTTTTCTTATATGTTATAATTGAATTTTTCAAAACGTCTATATATTATTAGAAATTTGAATATTCCCACTCTGAAAATTTTGTGATCAATAGATTATTTTTTTGTTATAATAAGTTACAAATGATCATAAAATATAACGCATATGAATTTTTATTTAATAAATATTCAAACTAAATAATATATATATATATATATATATAAACACTAATGATTTAAAGCAACAAGATTGGCTGATCAATTTAGTCGTCCAGTTGAAATCTTTCAAAAGTATGTGAAAGACTAAAGTCAAAGTAAATATGGATTTAGAATAATAGTTATATTTTACTAACCAAATACCGAAAAAAACCGAACCGAACCGAAATCAACCCGATATCCGGGTTGAACACCCGTAATCCAAATGAAGCCAAACTATTGTTTCATTCTCCAAAATATAATAAAAATAATAACTTAATCCCGCGCAAGGCGCGGGTCTTATCCTAGTATTCATTAAACAAAAGTCATCATCTTGGACTTTGTTCATAACTCATAAGCAAGAGCCACCAAACACTCACCGTTCCTAAACTTCATGGGACTCCACCATCATGACTCTCACATCCAAAGACGTGAACTCCACGCAAAACAAGCCAATCCTCTCTAAGTTTATACACACCAAAGCAAAACAAAAAAGCGTAAAGAGAATCATCACACCAAAGCAGCAACAACAACAACAAAAAGATTCAAGACAATGAGAGTGAAAGCAACTTTGATTAACTTCAAATCAAAGCTTTCCAAATCATGCAACAGATTTGTCTCTCTCTTCCGCTTCAGAGTTAAGAGATCTCTCTTTATCAGACCTCTTCGTCGTGCTCGTCATGCCAATGTCAAACCTAGACATCATCATCGTCATCCCAAGAAGCCAATCTGTTCCTCTTCCTCTTTGCTGTCTTGTCTCTGTTTGTTCAGCAAAAACAAAGACTCAGAGATGAGCCAAAACAAACCTAGAAGTTCCTCTTGTAAGACAATTTATCAGATCAGTTTTGGATAAAAAATGAGACGTTATTATAAGTTTTTTAATCTGTTTTTTTTTTCAATTCTGATTGTGCAGTTAGTGTGAAGGATGATGATTCTTTGAAGTATATGCATTCCCCTCTTACACCAGCAGCAGCCAAGAAGCTGTTCACTTCACCCATCACGACGCCTGTTTCTGCAAAGCGGACCAAGAAATCACTAGGCACAAGAGATACATTCGAAGACAATGCAGTGGAAGACGCTTGCAGGAGCTTTGAAAACTATCTGATTCAACTGATTGTTGAAGAAGGGAAAATGGATGACTTGATGGACATAGAGGAGCTTCTGTCCTCTTGGAAAAATCTTAAGAGCCCTGTCTTCATTGAACTTGTCTCCAGATTCTATGGAGAGCTCTGCAGAGACCTGTTTTCAGGTGAATGACCTGATCCAAAAATGATCAAAACAAAAAACTTTTTTTTTTATCTTTCTTTGGTAATCATTGAAAACACCATTTTAATGTTTCTAAAAGCAAAGTGAAACTTAAATGTGTGAAGACTATCAAGATTGTATATTTTTCTCTTGAGTATTAAATAACAAAGAATTTGATAGAGGCAAATTTCAGTTTTAGAGTTTATATATTGATCTTGTGAATGAATAGATTACAACCAGTTAGACTAGTGTTTCTAAGTTTCTAACTTTAAAAAAAAAAATCCAATATTCATTTTCTCTTTGTAATTTTGTATACATCCAAGATTCATCTGGCCAAAGCGAATATGAACTTTTACTGATGCACCGAGATTTAAATTGCTTCTAGAATCAACAGACTGAATCTTGAATGTGTACATAGTTACAAAGCAAATGATATCCTTACCTACAAAACTTTCAAAACTAAAGCAGAAATGTTTAACAATCAAATCTAAAAAGCTTTTTTCTTTTCACCTTTTTGTTTGATAAAGATAAACATGGGATTTAAACACTGAATCTCCAACCTTAAACCCCGGCATTGTGATAAACTCAACTCTCAAATCCTCTTGTCCTTCTTCCTCTTTTCTTGTATCATCACCCACTACAGACTCCATGTAGGCACCTGAGAATCTGGTTCCTCTTCTGACCACAAAGATCTTCGCTTCTATATCCAAAGAAGCTGCTAACGATCCAAGAACCCATACCCACTTCGCCATTTTCGCAAAGATTCGATAAAACACAGTTCTTGGATGCTTACCAAGCAGAACAAGCCCCCTCATATCTAAATTCCCAAAGAAGGAAGCTTCCATCAACGGATGAACAACTAATAGATACTTCTGACCGCAGAATCTCGCAAACGCCGAATCTGGAAACGCTGTCAACGCGTCCAACGGATCATCTAAACTCATCAGCTCAGTCACGTCAGAAGGAATAAGCTTCATGCCGTGGAACATTCTCTGAACGATGTACGACTCAAAAGCATACTTCTTGTCTGAGTTCTTAGCGTACGTTACATTAGGCACGATAGATTCAACTGCTTTCTCAAGATTCCATTCTGTAGCTTTCATGAGAGTGATCAACGGCTTTGCAAAGTCGTGTATCGACTTAGAAGCAGCTCTGAACACGAACTCAAAGGAGGAGACGCTCACGAGCCTCTCTTCGAGTTTGTTATTCTCTGCGACCAAACAGTTTAGTGTCTCCTTCAGGGAGTGAACCTCACTCTCCTTTGCTTTCGTCTGCGTCTTGAGCTCCCACAAATGCTTCTCGTTCACTTCCACTTCGTCTCTCAACCGGTTCAAGCAAGAAGCGGCGTCAAGCTCGGTCTTGGCTTGGAGCTGCTTTGTTTTGAGGTAGAGACGTTTGAATCTTCGTAGCGTTTCGAGGTGAGAGACGACGAGGTTGTCTGCTTCTATGATCTTGTCTGGATCGTAAGGCAGATGAGCTCGTTGAAACTCGAGATACGCGAGCTTAAGCGATGTAACAGCGTCGAACAGCTTCGAAACCTCAGCATCGTTCCAACGGGAACTTGGAATCTTTCTCGAGGGTTTGCAAGTGATATCTTCGAAGACTTCTGCTACTACTTCATCAGAAGGAGTGTTCGGATTCGGTTTATGGTCAGGGAACACACCAATGGATCTAAACTTGCAGACTTTAGTGAGTTTGGAGATGATGTCTGAAAGATTCGATGTTTTAACGACAGCATTCTCCATTGATGGAACAGAAAAGCCCTTAAAAAATTAAAATTTTAACTTATATTAGTTTAAGTCATAGCAAAGACTTAAACAAAGACAGAGACCGAAACTGTAGAAGAGAAAGCTACCATTTAAAATCGATAGAACAAAAAGGATTGAAGAAAGAAAGATCCACCTGTTTGTGTGTGTGTTTTGTACACTAGTAGCAGCCAAAGCACAAGTTCGAGTGTTTTGTTGCTTCTTTCTCTGTTCTCTCTCTGCTCTACACAAAATGCTTCTTGTGTTGTTTAACCTTGGAAATGAGGTTTATATTATATATCTATATTCTTCTTTTTTAGATCTTGCTCGAAGACGAAAATAAGCAAGATTTTAAACATAAACAAATACTATATACAGCCTCGTTAATGGTGATGATTCTGGGAATCCTAAACCATAAATCGACTATAATTGGCGTTTAGTTCTCTTTGATTTTCACCTGTTTTCAAAACAATTAGTATTTTATTTTATTATATATTTTTGAATAAATCTGGGAATCCAAGAGAAAAAACCTCAGGAATCTCAACAGACACCGTCGAGGAGAAACAAAAACCTTTGTCTCTCTCTCTATCTTTATATTTTAAAAAATACTAAATCATAACTAAATTAAATAATTAATTTGTTCAACTGTGTAAATCTTATACTACTAAACTTGTTCATGCTTCTTCAAGTGTTTGGACTTTTGAGGGAAAGAGAAAGGCAAAGTACCAAAAGAGGTTAAAGGCTGATTCGCACACGAGTTTTCTATCACCCTCTTCTGTCATCTTTGTCTCTTAAACTAAAAACAAATTGCCTGTCCCAAGAAAAACGTTCGGACATGTACTAGTTACTGGGCCTCGTCTAAAGGCCCATTTTTTAATTGTTGGGTTAAATTTAAACCTTTCTGAAAATACCACCAACACCCGACTGAAATGCCTTATCAGGAAAGCGAGAGTTCCTTCTTCATTATATTTATGGCAAATGTGAATTTGTCGTGCAATCCCAAACATTTATTTACAAAATCGTTCAGACGAAGCTAACTAAAAAAAAAAGATTTTTTTTTTTAAATAGTGACAGTGGCATGCGGTCCAATGTTTCTCTCCCCCTTGGCAACCTACTCTCCTAGACCAGTTAACTTGGTTTCCTCTTGCTCACCGGACTCTTTACAATGTTCTGCTGATTTATTATTCTTCAAATATATATGTTCCACCACTGAATCTTTCAAAGATGAATCAAATATGTTCGGAAAAGTTGTTTGTGTTGCGATGATTGTAATTTGTATGGTTGTATATTACTGGATTGCAATAAAAAGTTTTGTCAAAGAAATATATCCTAAACATTACAATCAAGTGTAATAGCCACCAGGCCAATGTGATTTCATTGTTTTTTTTTTTCCGAAAATAGCCTAATATGCATACATACGCAAAATTTTATACATACTCAAAACTAATATCCGATTAATCTTCGATATTTAATCAATTATCCACGCTGACGGTCCAACTCACGCGTAATGTAATTTGGAACATGGACTATTCCACTGGAAACCTATAATTAAATATGCTCGTACGGGCTTCTTAATGTCACGTAGGTGTTAAGTTCATAATATATGGACTGATATAAGTAAGGAAAAGCCCAACAACATTTTCATGGCAGGTATATACTCGAGTCGTCGACCATGCAGGCATGCATTGCAGACTTGCAGTAATTCATAAGACATCTATTTCCCAACTCGTTGATTTCATTTACATTTTGTAATAATCAGGCTAGTTCAATGGTGTCATGGGCCCTGGAGCAAAAAAAAAATTTAATTTCCAAACTATTATTTTTCTTGAAAAAAATCTGATAGATATTTTATTTTTCAAAATACTAGAAGTATTTTTATAAATAAAATTTTAAAAATAAAAAAAAATTTTCATATAAAAAAATTTGGATCTTTTTTCTTATTCTTAATATAAAAATACATGTATTTTTTTAAAAAAAAAAAATCAGATCCTTGTCTATTAAGAAATAGGAGGCAATAGATTGGATCCGAAACGATCGCACCGCTTGCCCCCCTATCTAAGCCGACCCTGGTAATAATATTAGTTCCCGAATACTCTAATTCATCATGCTTTGCATGGTTATACCTATTGAAAAAAATCACCATAATTAACCAGTGGGCATTGGACTATTGACACTTGACTATTTGAGGGACAACACCAACAGTTTGATCTCTGTTAACCACCAGATAATTTTATATTGCACTCTTAGAATCCAAAGAATAGTCAGTTGACATTAGTTGCCGGACACTGAACATTGTGATTAATTCACTAAAAAAAAATCACGATGTTGTTAGCAAAAGAATCCTACTATATAAAAGGGACTAAATTCAAGGCTTTTGAGACTATCCACCTCAGCCAAAATATTCTCATCTAAAAAGAATTAAAAATAAATATTATTTAGAAAATAATTAACTAACATACAATTTTTGATATTTCTAAAAATTTCAAATTTGTAACTACTAATTTATTAATAGAATCATATATCTATATTGAATTATGTTATATTTTAATAGTTAGACTTTAAGGGTAAATAAATTATTAATTTATAATATATATAATTTATAACATTATATTGTAGTTATAAATAAAGAGAAAATAACCGGGAAGGATGAAGAAGCTCATGTAAAATTATGTAATTAAAATGGTAAAATGGTGAGTATGATGAGGTGAATCTAAGAAAATTTGTTGTACAAATTATGGTGTTTTATTCGTCCACTATAATGATTTAAAATAAAATATATATTCACATAAATAAGTCAATATTTGTTGTTTTTTTTTTGGTAAGATGTTAAGATTATTATTTTCTAAAAGGTTACACTGTTGTTTTTAAACAACTTATTACAACAAGGAAACAAAAACAACCAACAACAACTCAAGGTAAAAAAAGCCTTAAGGAAGTCTTATACAAGAAATATAAAAAGAAGTAGAGAAGATGAGAAAGAAGAACTTACCGGGTAAGAGAGGAGACGGTCACGCATCATACGGTCGAAAGAGGCAAGGATGACTGATGAAGGTGAGGAGACATGACTGAAAGTAGAGCTTGATGACTGGAGTAGCATGTGCATCTACGTTGACGCGAGGTTGATTGATCTAGGCTGCAACAGAGTGTAGATCAGCCGGAGGAGAAATCCAAACTTCAGCAGCAAAAGGCTCCCATATCAAGCGAGAGAAAGATCACTCAAAGAAGAGATGATGGTGAGTCTCTATTTCCAGATTACAAAGGGCGCACGTTCCTGAGACATTTAATCCCCAACGCCTCAAGCGATCCTTGGTTGGCAGTCTTCTCCGCAAAGCCAGCCATGATATAAACGCATTACGTGGAATATGTTCCTTGAACCAAATATTCTTGTGCCAATATGTATTGTTGATAGTGTTTATATTCTTTTCTGACATTAGTATCCATATTTTTTGATAAACTGATCCAAAGAGATTAGTTTGTGGAGCTAACCAAACGAGGATTATAGTGTTTACTTTGGAAAAAGTAATAGGTTGAATGATAGATGGCATGCGTGCCTTTTCACATGGAAATCTGCACATATATTAAAATTATAAGTTTTGAATCATAGAGAAAATATAGTGTATATGACTGAAGTTGGTACATTCCGAAACTAAATATGGCTGAAATTCTTCTTTGTCAAAATGCATAGATGTGAATCTTATATGAATAGAGTTCTACATTGCTTATAGCAGTGTAATAAACTCCGTGTGTAAAGGATAAAAAATGTTATATAAGTGAAAACAAAATTTATGATTTTTTTCTTGTGCCTATAGGCTCTTCGCAATTTGAAGAAGAAAGAACATATTGTGTGAAAATCTTTGGCTCGGTCAAATTTTATCCAGTTGTTTACAAAACTGTTATTATCTGATTCATGTAATTTTTCAGTGTTGATTTAAAAGCCCAAAAAACCTATCTATACTGACTTTTTTATATTTTTTCTGTGATTTGAATTTAAAAAGAGATAAAACTTTCGATAAGTTATGTAAACTCAGAACAAGTATTTAGCTTTAGAAAGCATTTACATGTTTCAAACTTATAATATATACATATATAATGTTTAAAATTATGCATATAAAACCTGTGTAAAATGTGTCTGAATATGTTTCTCTTCTTTAATGTGTTAATCGTACTATATATAATATTATTTTAAAATTTCAAAAAATTTATGTCACTATCACATACAAAAAACCATCAATAAAAAATATAATTCTCCATCTACAACAAAAAAATGAAAAATTATTAACTTATAAATTTAAATTAAGAAAAACTAACATTGGAAAAACAAGAAGTTAATATAAAAGAAAAAAATTAACAAATAATATTATAAATAAAATAAATTTATAAGACATAATCCGCGCGAAGCGCGGAAAAAATCTCTAGTAATAATAATATCGCAATGTTAAAAAAAATCACGTACGACGTAAATATGATATGTCCCGTATTCTCCTTTTATTATTAAATTAAATAAATAAACAGATTTACGATGGATATTTTTTTGGTGCCGGTCCTTCTGAACAAAAGAATAAAAGGCTTATTTGCCAAATAACCAAAAAAAAAATGAAAATTAGATTTTGGGAGAGAGAGTAGAGAGAGATAAAAAGATAAAGTAGGAGAGAAGAGGGAATTTTGGTTAGTTAGTGTATTTAAGTTTTTTTCTATGTTTATAGGGTGCAATTTCCCAAGAATAAATAGGGGATAATATAGGATGTTTATTTTGTCAAAGAAAAGAGAGGATGTTTTGTAATAATATTTCCTTATATATTGACCAATAAACAGATAAATAATTAGTCTTCAATCAGACTAAATAATAGAGGAAATAATTAGTCTCCACTCTCCAATCAGATTAAATAATAGAAGCATATCTCAGGACCGATTTTCAAAAACAACGGGACGGGTAGAAGCTGCGGGCCAACATTCTGAACCATCCAGCTGACGTCGACCTGTTCTACCGTTGGGATATTGTCGCGTGTTATCATCTTCTTCTTTTTTTTTTCGTAACACGTCGCGTGTTATCATCTCCTTTTATAAAAGGCACCTGCCACTATCTCTTGGAACATGTTCTGTTCGAATTTACCCTTCACTACCTTCTTTTAACACGTCCTGCGCTACATTAAGAAAATAAAAACCATATGAGATGAGACGCCTTTTATACGGAGGACCTACTTCTTGATGTACGTTTTCCTTTTACCATATATATAAAGGGTACGATAAAACTTATGAGGTGTTTAGGTTCGAGCTTGACTCGCAACGAATCGGGTTCTTAGACTTTGTCCGGCTATCTACTAGTTTGTCTCATTCCGTTTAGGTTTCTTTGTTTAGTTTCGTTTTCGCATTCCGCTACTTGTTTACTTTGTAACGTTTGTCTCAAATTCGAAAATTGGTATAATAATTTAACATTTTACCAAAAAAAGAAAAAAAAACTTATGAGGTGTTTAGGCTAATTAATCACGGGTAGGCAGAGGTAATAAGCAGCTGGAGAAGCCATCCACAACAGAATAATTGGGTAACAAAAGACGACGTAATAATTTGTGTAATTGTCCGATTTTGTATGTCAAAAAAAAAAAACATAATATGTAGCGTCTACCGAGTGTGCAAAAAGATAGAATGAAAACCATCATTTTTAATATAAAAACGAAAATATCATTCAACCATTAGGATATAGATTGGTTTGGATTGATTTACCAATTTTGACACCCCTATGGGTTAACCATGTTTCTTGTCTCATTTTGACACCTCTATGTATATAGCTAAAATGAGACAAATGCCATGAATTGTCTGTCCGATTAGTGGGTTGTATTGTTATTAAAGTTCATATGCTAAATTTTCTTATGAATATAAATATTCTTCAGTTATTAATCGTTGAATTTCACTCTTTCAAAGGTAACCATTTGTTTTCTTTCTTTCTTTTTCTGGGTTCAACGGTTACATTTAAATCATTAATTCATCCAATATTTGCTCACCTTAGAGCATCTCCAAAAAAGAAACTCTATTTTGAAGTTTCCAAAACTTTATATTTGAAGTTTCAATGTGTTCTTCTCCAAAAGTAAAACTTCAAACCTAACTTCAAAATTATTTATATTTTACACTATGATCCTTATATTTGTCATAATTGATGTAAATTCATAAAACTTCTATAAATAACTAATACATATATATAAATATTACATAAATATTAATTAAAAAAAATCTTACACTAAGATATAAAATTATAAATAAAAGTACATAATTAAATATTAAACTGCAAGCAAATATTACATTATTGCATAAAATTATTTCCATAATGTTTCCATATATGATCAACTAGTGCATTTCGAAGTAAGAAATGATTCTCTTTATTTTTTATTTGTAGATTACGAGCCAAAAATTGTTGAAACCGGATATCCTCATAATATGTCTGCTGATAGTTTGATATCATCAAACGAAAAAATCTTTGATCTTTTAAACGAAAGTACAACAAGCAGGGAAAAATGTCATGAGATGATTGAATTATGACTGCAAAATAAAGCAAAAAAGTTAGCTTTTAAAGAAATAAAAGAGGAAAATAAAATATTGCTAAAAAACTTAGCTTCTATCGATGATGTTAATATTCGTGAATACATTCGTTCTGAACAAGAAAGAATCATACGAAAAATGCGTCAAAAGCAACAACAACAATCATCTTCGGTTACACAAAATTTGTTGAACAATATTTTGGAGATTTTGGAGGTTCCGGAGCAAATTTACCAGACTATTAGTGTTATTATAATATTTAATTTGAGTAATAATTATGTCTTCATGTGTCTTTTTAATAAGTTTTTATTATGGTTTTTTGTAATATTCTTGTTGTTTAATTCTAGTTTTAAAATATTATAAATCTTGTTTTATTTTTTTATATTTAATTTCATGTGTAAAACTTAAGTTTATATAACAAATTTGAAATATTTATGAGATATAAAAGTTTTAAGGATTAAAACAATAAACAAAAAAAATATTTAAGAATTATAAATATGATGTATAATTGTAAGGACCAAAATGCAAATAAAAAGATGAAACTTCAAATTTGAAGTTTTGAAAAGTGAAACTCTATATTTGAAGTTTCACTATTCAAAATTTCAAATTTGAAGTTTTGAAGTTCCTTTTTGGAGAGCAAAAAACTCTATATTTGGAGTTATAGAGTTTCTTCTGGAGATGATTTTAGGACTAGAATAAGAGAACTTGAAGCTTCAGTTAAACTCCTGTTTTAGGCATCTTTAAACTTTTTCTCTTTTATCTTTTTTAAATACCAAAATTTGAAACTTATCTTTTTAAAGTTCTTTGTGACCACTAAGAGCAACATTATCGGGCTTCTAAGCCTCGATGCTTAGCCCAATTCGAGTTAAAATTTAAATCAAAAATGGGGAATATTAATAGAATCGTTTTTTAGGTAAGAAGTTTGTGGGCGCAGTGCTTGTGTCACGTGGCAAGCGGTAATAGGAAGTTGGAAGCGGTAGAGAGAAGAGGTCGTTCCGTCTCGATCCATTTTCTTCGTCTCCCTCTTCTCTCTCTCTCTCTCTGTCTCTGGAGAAGGCGATTTCTCGACCAGTGAAGCGGCGTCGCTTACCACACCGATCGAAAGCTCAAACCCCGCATCGAATCTTCAGCAGGTTCGTCCTTCTTCTCTGATGGGTTTTTTTTGGTTTCATAATCAGTGAGATTGTCGATCTAATCTTTTTTTGGTTTGATGGCTTTTTGCATGCGTGGTGATTGATCTCGGTGTGCATAGTCTCACTAATCTCTCTCACTCGACGGTAGATTTCGGAGGCCGTCATCTATTCTCACCCAATCCAGAAGGATCTCGCCGTCGTCCTCCGAATCGAAACGCTACAAGGTTTGTCTTCTATCTCTGTTAATATTCTATGTCTGTTCTAGCGAAAGATTTAGAGGAATCATATAAACTAATTGATTGGTTTGTCACTGACTGTTTGGTTGTATAGTTCGTGTGTATAGTTTCTGAATGTTTGATTGTATAGTTTCTGATGGTTTTGTTGGCGAGGAATGTGATTGTGAACTGATCTGTGGTTGCTTGTTGTGTATTTTAGATTAAATTTTGGATTTTATACTCGATTGAGCTGTGGTTGTTTGACAATTTGATTGTATACTTGATTGATTAGTGAATTCGACAATGAAAACAAATAAGAAATTAAACTAAGTAGGTGTGGACATTTAAGGAAGACGTTGTAGTGATTGTTGAGGTTAGTTTGGTTTTGTAGTTATTAGTTTCGAACTCATAAGCCGTCTGTAACGAGAGCGTCTTATTTGTTTAAGTAGGTGTGGACATTTAAGGAAGACGTTGTAGTGAGTGTTGTTATGCTTGTAACGAGTATAAGTTTGGCTCTTTGTCAGTGGACTGTATTTGGTTTCTAACCAAATGAAAATCATATTTAGTTACTTGATTGCTTTGATGGTTGTTATGGTTGTAATAACTATTGATTAGACCCTAGTAGTTGATTGTTAGGTCTTTATTTAAAGCTCTTTGATGGTTGTTATCCTTGTCTTTATGATATCTAGTTCTCTTATTTCTTTATATAATCCGCAACAAGCTTTACTTCTTGTTGTGGTTATATCTTTCTCTCTTATCTCTCCCTCTTGTTTCTCTCTTGTTTCTATCTTGTTCCTCTCTTGTTTCTCTCCGGTTTCTCTCTCTTTCTTTGATAATCCTCTTAGTCAGCTCGATAATGGATCCAGTGAATCCATATAGTGACTCCCCTAGCTATAGCTATCTTCTCCACAGTCAAGACTTCCAGTATGGAAGTTTTCCTTCGAGTCAAAACTTTGGAAGAGGATCCGAGATACCTCCTTTTAGTTCACAACAACCCGACGCTCCAGCTTCACGTGAAGACCCACCAGTTGGCTCTAGGGAGAGAAGGCAATGGACTCCAGCTGATGACGAGGTCGTAATAAGTGCGTGGCTCAACACATCTAAGGATGCAGTTGTTGGAAACGAACAAAAATCCGGGACGTTCTGGAAACGTGTTGCTGAGTACTATGCATCAACCCCACATGCTAAAGAGAGTGGTGAACCTAGAGAGTGGCTCCATCTTAAGCAGAGGTGGCAAAAGATTAATGACTACACCAACAAATTTTGTGGTGCATACGCGGCAGCAGAGAGACAGATCAGTTCTGGTCAGAGCGACACTGATGTCCTCAAGGTGGCTCATGATATTTACTTCGCTGATCACAAGAGAAAATTCAATCTGGAGCATGCGTGGTGTGTGTTAAGGTTTGAGCAGAAGTGGCTCAGCCTTAACACTCCTAAACCTAGTGGGAGTTCAAAGCGAAACGCTGGAGAGTTTGGTTCGCAAACATCTAACACTACTGTTGGTGATGAAGAGGTGCGTCCAGAGGGTAGCAAGGCAGCTAAAGCTAGAAAGAATAATACTCAAGGAATAAAATCTATGGCTGATTTTACGACTGTCATGGAGTTGAAGAAGGATGATCTCCTGCTGAAGGAGAGATTGTCAAAGCTTGCCATTCTGGACACACTCCTAGCCAAGCCAGGACCACTAAGCGAGCCTGAGGAAGTTGTGAAGAACAAGCTGCTCGCTCTGTATTTCTGAAAATGTTATCGCATTTATTATGTATCTGTTTCTTGAATTCTGTTTTTAAATTCTGTTTTTTCTGCTTCCATGTCTAATGTATTTCTGCTTCGGAGTAATGAAAATGTTTCCTTAAATTATTGTTTGGTGATGACTTGTGTTATGTATAATGTACTAATGAAATAAATGTTTTTGCAGGTTTATTTAAAATGGGGATATATAGTTACAGCCAACCTTCAGATTCTGCAGAGTATGGTGGAGAGACATCTGAGTACAGCGAGACGGAAGACCTCATCCGTCGTGACCAGGAAGAGTTGAGCTTGCAATATGGTGACACGGCTCAGTACCCTCCGCAGTACCCTCCACAACCGGAGGTGGAGTTTGGATTCCCCCAGGTTTGCTACTGTGGTGGTGCACCAAAGTTAGCTACATCATATACTAGGCTTGATCCAGGGAGGAGATACTACACCTGCGAGCACATGGATGATGGAGAATGCCATGTGTGGAAATGGTGGGACGTCGCAGTCATGGAGGAGATGAGGGCGAGGGATAAACATGTTCTTCAGTTGGAGGAAAAGGTAGACAATCTGAACCTTCTGAGTGACTATGAGACAGATGAGAAGGTGCTTAGGCTAGAGCAGTTAGTTTGTGACTTGGCAAAGAAGGAATCTAGTTTTATAAATGGCTTTGAGGTATTCATTGGTGTAATGCTCATCGTTTTAGTTGTACTAGGGTTGGTGATCGGATTGAAGTGATTCGTCATTGGTGCATTGAGAACGTGATAATGCTCATCCTTTTAGTTTCAAGCGTAGTGAACTTTTAATTATAAAGACTAATGTAATGAAGGATGTATCTCTACTGTGAACTTTAAAGTCAGAGTTTTAATTATAAAGACTAATGTTGTAACAAACATCCCTTCTCACCATAAATTGTTGGTCCGTGAAACTTTAAAACAAAAATGTTTCCCTCCTAAAGAAACATTGTTGGTCTGTGATACTTGAAAACAAAACATATTTTCTCACAAACAAACATTGATGTGTAAGACTCACGAGCGTTTGTTTTTTATTGCCACAACAAAACAATATAGAATCACAAGTTGTATAATTTAAATCACACTAGTATCACAAGATACACTTATTTCATTCTATAAATATGATAGATCGTTGGAAATTTTAAGACATCCCTCTTCTTATACCAAATCTTCTTCTCTATCATAAATTTTAAATTTTTTTTTTTCAAAAATCAAATGGCATCTTCTTCTCATTATCACTACCACATAAATGATGATGATGAAATCGATTCCATGTTAGATGATTATGCTGAAACCTTTGAGCTTATTCCAGAACCAAAAGAGCGAAAGAAACGTATTTTTATCGAGAGGCACCGAGAAGAAGGCCACCAAATGCTCTGGGATGATTACTTTAGCGAGACTCCAACTTACACGCCCCAATTATTCCGGAGACGGTTTCGAATGAACAAATCATTGTTCCTGCGTATTGTGCATCGTCTCTCTACGGAAATACCGTATTTTAAACCAAGAGAAGATTGTACCGGCCGGTCTAGTCTAACACCGCTACAAAAATGTACTGCAGCAATTCGACAGTTGGCATATGGCGGTGCAGCTGATTCACTTGATGAGTATGTCCGACTTGCTGAAACGACAGCTCGGAAATGTTTGCACAATTTTACGAAAGGTATAATCAGCTTGTTTGGTGATGAATACTTACGACGTCCCACACAAGAGGATCTGCAAAGACTACTCTATATTGGAGAACAACGTGGGTTCCCGGGGATGATTGGAAGCATCGACTGTATGCATTGGGAGTGGAAGAATTGCCCCACGGCTTGGAAAGGAATGTATTCACGAGGAACCGAAAAACCAACTATTGTTTTGGAGGCCGTAGCTTCAAGTGACCTCTGGATATGGCATGCGTTTTTTGGAGCTCCAGGTACTATGAACGATCTTAATATTCTTGATCGATCACCCGTTTTTGATGACATTATTAACGGAATTGCGCCAGAAGTGAACTTCTATGTTAATGGTAATCCATACCATTTGGCATATTATCTCACTGATGGTATTTATCCTAAATGGGCGACTTTTATTCAATCTATCCGACTTCCACAAAGTGAGAAACATTCGTTATTTGCTAAAACCCAAGAAGCTGTTCGAAAAGATGTGGAGCGTGCCTTCGGAGTTCTGCAAGCTAGATTTGCCGTAGTGAAAAATCCATCCAAGTTATGGGATAAAGACAAAATATCAAATATTATGAAAGCATGCATCATACTCCATAATATGATTGTCGAGGATGAAAGATCAACATACTCTCAGTATAATGTGAGAGAATTCCAAGAAAGCGAGGAAGAGGATACATTCACCGTTACTCCAAATTCAAATCTCGGCACTGCAATGGATCGTCGATCGAGCGTTCGTAACAGGCAAGCCCATGAACAATTAAAATTCGATTTGATTGAAAATATTTGGGCTAAATTTCGACATTTTCCAAATAACCAGTGATTTTTATGTTTCTATGAATTGAATAAAATGTGTGTTTTATGAATTTTTTTTTTTTATGTATGGAATGTATTAAAATGTTTGTAATTTTAATTAAATGAAATTTATTTCCTCTTTTTAATGTATTGAATATAAATGGATATATCTTAATTATTACTTATTAATTAAATAAATATTTTATACTTAAGAACCTTCCAAAAGTTCCATTGATAATGTTGTATTTTATTGAAGTATCTTAGAAAACTTCTTAGACTAAAAATAGTAATTAAAAATTCTAAGATGTTTGCTAAGAGTTTTCATTGATAATGTTGCTCTAACAAGTAATCTCCCCCCTCCTTTATAAAGACATATAACTACTCCCTTTTAAAAATCTTATTCCAAACTCCATTAAAAGTAAACAAAACCAAAAAAAAAAAAACACGACAAGCTAACGTACGTGTTTCACACGCTTGTTGCTCTTTCTCTGGCTTCAACAGTTATGCCGGAGATCGAGATTGTCGCCGACGACGGCGACAACCGCAATAACAACGCCTTGTTCGGAAAATACGAGCTCGGGAAGCTTCTCGGATGCGGCGCCTTCGCCAAGGTCTTCCACTCGCGACCGCCGCTCCGGCCAAAGCGTCGCCGTCAAGATCCTAAACAAGAAGAAACTCCTCGCGAATCCAGCCCTAGCCAACAACATCAAACGCGAGATCTCGATCATGCGCCGTTTATCTCATCCCAACATCGTCGGGCTTCACGAGGTGATGGCGACGAAGACGAAGATCTTCTTCGCAATGGAGTTTGTTAAAGGAGGAGAGCTGTTCAACAAAATCTCAAAACACGGACGTCTCAGTGAAGATCTCAGCCGTCGCTATTTCCAGCAGCTGATCTCCGCCGTCGGTTATTGCCACGCGCGCGGCGTTTACCACCGCGATCTCAAGCCGGAGAATCTCTTGATCGACGAGAACGGGAACCTGAAGGTATCCGACTTCGGTCTCAGCGCGTTGACGGATCATGTCCGACCCGACGGTTTGTTGCATACCTTGTGCGGCACGCCAGCTTACGTGGCGCCTGAGATTCTCTCCAAGAAGGGATATGATGGCGCTAAGGTCGACGTGTGGTCTTGTGGCATCGTGTTGTTCGTTCTCGCCGCGGGTTTTTTGCCGTTCAACGATCCTAATCTGATGAACATGTACAAGAAGATTTACAAGGGGACGTATCGGTGCCCTAGATGGATGTCTCAAGATCTGAAAAGGTTCATCTCTCGTCTCCTTGATATCAATCCTGAGACGAGGATCACTATTGATGAGATTCTTAAGGATCCTTGGTTCGTTAAAGGAGGTCTTAAAACGATCAAGTTTCACGACGAGGTTGATTTGGATAATGGTGCCGTGAAGGGCAAGGAAGATGGTGGTGGAGGAGAATCTGAAGCGGTTAAGAGCTTAAACGCGTTTGATTTGATTTCTTTCTCCTCGGGATTAGATCTTTCCGGTTTGTTTGACGGTTGTAGTAACTCTGTTGGTGAACCGGAGAGGTTCCTCTCGGAGAAGTCGCCGGAGAAACTCGCGGAGGAGGTGGAGGAGTTCGCGAAGGTGGAGAAGCTGAGGGTGAATAAGAAGAAGGAAGAGTTTGAGTTCGAGATGGAAGGGCAAAACGGGAAATTCACAATCGGAATATACATTTCGCGGCTGAACGATTTGCTCGTGGTGGTGGAGGCAAGGCGGAGAGGTGGCGAGGTTGATTGCTACAAGGAAATGTGGAATGACAAACTTAGGCTTCAGCTTATTCGCGTTACCGATCAAACGCCAAACGCAAGTATTTAAAAACGTTACGGGATTTATCATGATGCGCTTTCAAATCAAACGCCAAATTACAGCGGTTGGATGGCTGGATTGATTTGCGTTCAACTATGTTTTTAGAATTATCATCCAAAAAGGAACAAAAAAAAGTTTAACATATCTATTTAAATTACTGTTCTAAATTGTAGGGTATTTATTTTGTGCTTTCTTATTAAAAATGTATTTTCAGCTATATGTTGACAAAAGAAAAAGTTTGGACTTCCATTTTTACTAATTGGTTTATTCAACTTTTCACTTGACGATTTCAGAATTCGGCTTATCATGTTCTATCTATTTCAGTTTAGTATTATATTTTTTTTAGAAAAATATTATATTATTCTATTATTAAACATATGAAATGATTGAATGGGAGTTTCCACATCCAGTGGTGAAAAAGATAAAACGGGTTGTACAGTTTATTTATACTGTACAACTTTAGAAAGCTATCATTGTCCACTTGATTACAACTCAAAAGGAGTGCAGGTTAAGGAACCATTATCATTATTAAAGCATCTTCTTTTATTTTGTCAAAAGATTATTAAAGCATCAACATAACCACTCGTCTAAAATCATTGTCAGCTGTACCAAATATATGCTATCACATGATCATACATCTAAACAATACTAACGCATACATAATTATCCAAATTATATGGTTAATATAACAATATATATCAAATAAAATGTATTATATTTGACAACATAATCATATTTTATCGTCAAAATAGTGGATAGAATGTTGGAATTCAACAATCCAATATTTAAACCGGTTCATTCCAAATAAAAATATATATGAAGTAATTTTGCTTATTTGTCATATATATATATATTATTATTATTTATGAAGTGATTTTGCTTATTTATCATGTTTACCATGATTTTAGGTAAATTTGCTTACTTGTCATGTTTTTATTAGGTTTTAGCTAAATCATTGATTTATTATTTGTTATTAGCTAAGTCATTAATATATTAATTTAAAATTATCCTTAATGAATCTTGTATATAATTAAAAACGAATGTTAATAATATTAAATTTCTATGTTATATAAAAATGAATTTTAAACAATATCTTTACTGGATTTTATATATAATTAAAAATGAATTTTATTTTAATAGTAAAGTTTATATGTTATATGTTACGTTAAATAATTGATTATAAAATAATATAATAGAATTATAAAAAATAAGATTATTCTTATATATTGTGTTGCTATCTGAAAAAATATTTTATTATAAAAGTTAAGATAAAAAATAATTGATAATTAAATATTAGTCAAGCAAAAAAATTATATAAAGATATTTTCTAAACTATTTCTAAGATATGAGTGTTTTAAAAAAAAATAACACAATAGTAAGTATATATTTTGATAAAAAAATATTTGACATATATAAATACTTTGATGTTTGATTTAACTATTTAAAATCCATAAATAATAACTTATTATGTTGGTTTTAGATTAATAAAACATAAACTAATAAGTATTCATCAGAAGTTTATGCCTGCATGTGCGCACCTAGTGTATAAAGTTAATTTATCTAATTTAACAGATTGGATCGGGTTTTTTTTTTTTGAGAAAATTTTGATCGGTTGGTTTTGGCGGAATTTTTCTTTGACTAACAGTATTCATTTGATTTAATTCCGTATGAACATGTGCTAAGCTCAAACAGCAGTTACTGCCAACCTTTTAGTTCTGAGTCAGGACGTAGATGAGGATAATATAGGAAATTAGGCTGTTTGGTATGAATTAGGAAAGTAGTTAATGAAGGGAAAATGTGCTTGTTGAACCTTAATATTATGCTTCTTTGATCAAAACAATCAAACTAAATCCATCTAATGGCATGTGAATTATAAGTTGCACAAAAGACAAAGGCAATCGAATCCCCTATATAATAATTGAGGATCTTTTAAAAAATTGTAAATTTAATTTTGTATTAATTACAAAGTTATCTTGTTTATGTGTATTCATTTATATCTTTTTATTGCGGATGTGGCATCATTAGAAAGACTTACACTAAACTTTAGTCTACTATTAATGTGATCTAGAGTAATTCTTACGGACGAAAACATTTAATATACCCCGAATTAATATTGCCTCAAACGAAGAAAACGGCAAATAGTCTTACGAAAATAATGTAATGATATTATGATAAAGCAAAAAAGTAATATAGTTTCCGCTGGCAATTTCAGTTTCGATCAAACAACACATACATTAACAACTGATAATGGTATTGGTCCTATCGGTTTATATACTAAGTTTTTTCATCATAATACATAGCCAGTTGTCAAACCTTTAATATTCTAAGTGTTCATGATAATACTTGAGTTTCTTCAGCTGTCAAACGTTTCTTTCAAAAGAACCACACCGTAGAGTAGAGATATAAAGAACCAATCACACGAATATTAAACAAATCAAAGAAGAAATTATTTATGTGATTCATTTTTGGATAAAAATATGCATCGTGTACAATTAGTCTAAATCCATTCACAAACCAAGCAATAAAACAAACACATATTACATTCGGTTCATTATTATTATGTTCATCATGTCATCACGTACACTCTTAATCTCTAAATTAGTTGAGTTTTGGTTATGATGGGTTGAAGACAACAATATGCGTGGAACTTTATAAACTATACTCGAATTGACATACAATGAGTTCACATGTATCAATACTATTAAAAAGGAAGGAGTCCTAAAAAATCTACTTATATAAGGTTGTTGGACCTTTTACTTTTAACCTACAAATTAAACTAAATATATCTAAACTATTAATATGTCATATTTTCTATTTTTCTCTTATATCCTATTGTTAATTATCCTATTTTTGTGGAACCATTATTTTCAAAAAATATCCTAATAATAATACCCACTATCTAGGATTAATATTTTGAATCGTTACTAAATTAGTGATTACATACCTTACGATTTCAAATATGATCAAACACTACTTTATTAAATAAAGTTGACATATCCACTTTGATTCATGCATAAGAGCCCATTGAACTGGTATATGCAAATTATGCATTGCTCTTTTCTTCCACCTACAAATAATAAACACGAACAACCAACTTTAGAGCCGCAACATTAAAATGTTTTTTTTTGTAACTTAAAATGTTATTAGTAATCATTTGAATTGTCATATAAGAAAGTTTTATGACAAAATTAAACAATACTTTTAGTATACACAAATCAGTAGAAAAACGTTTTAGCCACATATGTTATTATTTAACATATAATTACTCAAAATTATAGTATAACAATGTACTACAATAATATGACTATAACACATCAGGATCATATAACGAATTTGACCACATGATATATCATTTTTTAAGAAATTAAATTAATTTATTTGAGACCACCGGTTTGTTTTTTTTTTAACATTGTTAGATTTAAATCATTTTTTTATAAAGACTACTTCCAATAATAGTGGGCTCTTGGAGTTTTACCGGATTATATCAGATTTTTAATTAACATTTTTTTTAAATCTGAACCAGATTATATACTGGGTACCGGATATACTGTTTGATCACGGCTCCGAGTCGGATAGGAAAACGCTTCTTAAAATTCAAGAATTATAACAAAAAACTCTTTAATTATTTTTTCTAATAAAATTTTATAAATTCATGCAAATTTTACCAAAATTATCAACAAAAAAAGATACTCGTGCTTTGAAAACGGGTCAAAAAAGTAGTACCTTTGAAATTGAATATAGATAAAATAGTATATATTGATGGTTATAACTATGATAAAAATATGTAATAATAGAAACTCATTTTCAATTTAAAATAATCAACTCATATCGTTACTACATTTCAATATTGAAAACACATTGTTCTTCAATATAGTATATACTATTAAATCACACATATAATCTTTAAATCTACTTCGAATAAATACTACACTTTGATTTTTTTTTGAAAAACATAAATTTGTAAGATTTCAAACAAAAGATAAAAGTAGTTTTCCAATCAATATTGGATCAATAGGTAAAAAACAAACCCGCACTTTTAAGTGCGGGACAAAATCTAGTTTAACCTTATTTTCAATGACCTCTTGAATTAGCGAGTAAATATGTATTTAACAAATTTAACAAATTCTTTTATATTATATACGAAAAAATATAAGAAAACTATATCAGTAGAAAATATAGTTAATATACAGTTTGTCTATTTTGACGTTGGTTAAGTGTCATTTTAATTTTAATTGATCAAAACCATAATCAATCAAATATTATCAGTTTTTAAGGTTAGAAAGCCAAAAATATCTTAACAAACGCGTGATACACACATACAGAATAATTAACAGAAATTTAGGTAAGTATAATATTTAATTATTATTTATCTATTAAAAAATAATATAGAAAGCTTAATCATTAAACATATGTATATATCGAATATTTATGCTCTCTACACAATTCTTCAGTAGGTAATTATGACAATTTATATTTAATACTAAAAATACTTTGGCACCAAGGAATGAATTGCCTAATTTTTTCGTAGTAAAGAAAAACAATGATAACTTATATAAGTTAATGTTAATATAAGTTATATCATAGTAGTTAATGTTAATACATGTTTCATGTTAACCTAACGTGAATCTTATATAAACTCTCGGTTGCAAGTCATTAAAAAAACTCTCAGTTGCAATCTAAGAAAATCATCATCCTTCTAAGTATCTATTCTTTTTTTTTTGTCTGGTTAATTATGCTATTACAAATTATGAGAAATATTACATAGATGATATTACCGCCGACAATTCTACCTGTTTTATGAGGACTCACGCCTAACTGCATCACCCTGAGTAGCCCTATGAGATCCATTTCTAACGGTACTGCTTGCGCCATGCTGAAGATCTCTTGTAAGCATTTTTTCTAATTTTCTGCATAATTTGCCTTTTCCGAAAATTGAAACTCAGACCTCTTCTTGTTGAAATTGCGTTGTCTGGGGTTTGAACCCCATACTTGGTGTAGAACCTCGAAATTGCGTTATCTGGGGTCAGACCTTCTAAGTATCTATTCAGCTTAATATTTCCGTACAACATATAATTGTGAATAAGGAAATCACTTAGTTTTCATCAACCATGTCGAGTGTTTCTTTTCTTGAGTCTTTCTTTTGTCTACTCCATTTTCATGTCGAGGTTTTTTCTCTACAACTTTATTTTCTCGTGAATAATGACAAATTAATGTATGAATAATAACACTTTATCATTGTAGACACGCGCTAACTTAAATCCATTTTCTCCTTTCGAGTTTGAATGTGCATTGTTGCAAAGTTTCGACGTCCAAATTTTCCGGCCGAGCTTCGTGGTCCAGTTGAAATAAAAGAAAATTTAAAAACCAAATCAGATTTAGATATGATAATCTGTAAATTTCAAATCTTGATAAGTTAAAGAGACAAACCTTAAAAGGTGCTATTCATTAACCAAGCAAATACAAAACTCTATAAAAAATATGGGACCTTCAATACTTTCGATTTCATGTAAATCAAAGAACATTTTTCATCAGTGAAGAACAAAGTTATTTCGATAAGAGAAAGAAAAATATCTAAACCAACAAAAATGAGAGAGGATGAGTCAAAGTCATGTTGGAAAAAAAGATAAAAGATTTTATTTATTTTTGTATAAACATGTTTTAAGAATATTTACTTTATTTGGCCCATAAGAGCAGCAGCATTAATGAACCCCCGGTTGGGGTTCATAATTTGAATTTTTATTATTTTTTTTTCATTTTTCGTTTGATTTTTTTTTTTTTTTTTTAAAAAATTGATCAATAGCGGGTCGCCACATGACGTGGGGTCCGCTGAACAGTAATGATCTGGGTTCATGCAGAAGGAGCGTGGCGAGACAGAGTTATTACTGTAGCATATTATAATATTTTTTTTTTCGGGAAGCATGTGAACCCCCTTAATGAACATCCAATGCTGGTGCTCTAAGTATACTGATAGTTTATTTGCCCTATAAGTATATTAGTAATCGGGATTTATTTTATTATGGCCCATAAGTATATCGGCATGCTCAATTTTGAATGTTTTAATATGGGCCATAATCAGCCATACTTACAAATTATAAGCATAATCCAATTTGTATTTGTCATTTTTTTATATTTTCATTTTTTTATATTTTCATTTTCCATCTTATGTAAAAGTGTGGAATTCTGAAAATTAGTGTAAAACTTTAAAGCTCAAATGCAGTCCCGGTCCTAAGATATTATAGGTTCAATACAAAAATAAAAATCGAGGCCCTAAATAATTCCTAAACATTTACATTTATAAATAATTAACATTTATGATTTTTCGTATAGTAAAATAAAAAGAAAAAGATATTTAATATTTACTTTTTTAAAAAAATGTCTCACAATTTTTAAGCTTCCTATCTTCTCCTAAAGATGATATTACTAATGCCTTCTCTAAAAAAAATATATTACTAACAACAACAAAATAAACCCCAAAATTCTTTAAAAAACGTAGGCCCCATTCAATTGTTTCATGTGCATGTGGTCAAAATCGGACCTGCCCTGAGCCTATCAGAAATTTAAACTGTGGTCCACAATTCCAACACAATTCTAATTATAATTGGTTCCGGTTTAATATATAGATGATTATATAAACAATCCAAAATGGTATACATATCAAAAAAAATCGATCATTTATAAATTTTAAATTTGTCAATTCTATATATTTTATATCTTAACTATATAAACTCACCCTTATCCTAGTGTAAGTAGTAAATACCAATAAGTGTATTTTGCGTTATATTAGGTTCATTTCCATTTGTTAACTCTTTCTGAACCAAATTAAAAACTACAAAGAGCCAAAAAATACCTTAATCCAAAACAAAAAATGCAGTATTGGTAGCAACAATATAATGAAAACAGTCAATCAATGTAGATTGATCCGAAATTTGGTTCAAATCCAATTCCATTCTAAGGGCATGTAGTTGGTTAAACCAATGCATGTTTAATTAGGCTTAGATATACTTTAGGAATCACTTTAGGAATGTATCTTAAGTGATTTCTTTTACTCTTATGGAGGGTGATTTGAACTTTGATCAATGTTCAAGAAAGTGGGATAATAATATAAAAGGGGCCACTTCATGGTCTTTGCTTTTTCGGATTGGAAGACAAGACTTAAATCAATAGTTCTGATCTTATAAATTTATTGTTACTAAATATAGAAAATTCCTTTTCTGCTACATATATTATGGACCACTAACATATTTACGTGGCCAACAATTCTAGTTACCAATGTAATAGCGGGATCTCCTTCAATTCTGAAACAACAAACTAATTTTGAAAAAACGCAGGCAGTGGTAAAGACTTTACCTTTTAAGTTTTTGTAATACGCAGGAGACGGATAACTTCTCAAACTTGACAATGGGCCTTGATTAAATTGGCCTACAAATTTGCCTATTGCTGTCCTTTACACATAATGGATTTTGAAACTGTATTGTTTCGTCCAACGATCAAATTGACGCTGAGAGGAGAGTTGAAATTGGACTTAAGTTGGTTAGCTGCTTTATCATGGCCATGAAGTATTGAAATTAGTTTATGCTGTTGCACAAAAAATATATATTAGTTGATGCTATAAAAGTATAAAACAATAAACATGTTGTTGAAGTTGGTTCAGTTATTGGATTAAACGGCTGAAAGCGAAGAATAAGCAGCACAATGGAAAGATTACTAGTTGAGAATATACTCTATTACATCAACCACTGAAGTTGAAGTGATTGATCTGATGACTCCCTCAGCGAGCTGCAGAGGTTGATCGTCTATGAGACTTTGAAGAGGCCAAGAGTTTCTGAGTTTACAGACTTGACAAGGTCTCTTTTTTTTTTTTTTTTTTTTTTTAATTTCATAAAGTTGTAAGATAATATTCCCGTCCTTAGCCAAGCAAACACTGTCCGCAGGCCCTCCAAATATTTGAAAAAAATTACATATACTTAGACCTCCAAAACATAATTTTCAGGACTCTAAAAAAAATTAGTTGAAATCTTTATTAATTCGCCTATAGCCCTCTAAATCTTAGGGCCGAACATAATAACAGAAAATTCAAACCTCATTATAGTTATAAACCTGAGTAACAGGAGGTGTGGAGTTGGATGGTTCCACAATTCTACACCAATTTTTGATTATGCAACTCATAGATTTGGAAACAATGTACGGAAGGAATCACTTATGGCCGGCTTAGCGTGGACAGCCTCAAATGAGACAGGGACGACCATACTTCAAGGCACTGCAACGGAAGATTGCGTCAGTTCAGCTCTACTGGCGGAAGGATTAGCTATACGAGAGGCCATGCTGCAAGCCCAAGCACATAGACTCTCCAACATCATCATCAAGTCAGACGCTCAGATCATCATCCGAGCTATCAACAAACGAGAATCAATCAAGGAAATTTGTGGAATCCTCCAGGATATCCACAGCTTATCTTGTGACCTCGATGTATTTTCCTTTAATTTCATTCCTCGCACTGAAAACAGAATAGCCGATGCACTGGCTAAGAGTGCTCTGCTTAACTGCGCCACATTGTAGTCCTCTTAATTTCCTACTTTAATGCATTTGCCGTTCAAAAAAAAAAGGAAACAATGTAGCCATTCATTCAATCTAGATGACTACTACTAAGGGTCCAATGCGTTTGAGAAGTTATACATATCTGATACAAAGTTCCACTATTTTGTGAAGCTTTCAAATAAATATACATTCAGAAAGGAATAATAGTATTCCGATTTTCGAGTGTGAAATTGATGGGATCCTGTGTGCCCATGTTCTCGATCTTGACTATATTTTGTGTGCAGTCATGCATGTTAATAAGACCTGGTGAGACTTGGAAAAAAAAACGAATCATACGAACTATAATTTTGTAATTACGGTCAATAATTTAAACTATGATCTACGAACTGGTTAACGCATTTAATTTGGGTTCTTAGACGGAAACATCCTCCACGTGCAGCCACATGTCAATATGTTGTGTAATTCATTCTTCTTTTGTAACCACTTTTCTTATGTACATATCTATCGTATAAGATTTTCCTTTGTACAGTTTGACATATAGCATAAAGCACGTGGAGAGGTTTGACAAAAGAAAATTTATGGAATATGGTTTGGTTTCTCAATACATTAACCGCTGGCTTACACGTCTGTGAATTGTTTACTACTGGTTCGGTTAATCGGTTTGCTTCGGATTTGGTCGAATCGGTACGGTTCATCCGGATTGTAGGACTCTAGTGCTTGGCTCCATATTAAGTTGAGCCAAAGTGCAAGGATCGATACAAGCGGCATATTAATTTTTATTTTCTTTCTGCAACTAACTTTCTTTATATATAAGTTAATTAATAACAAACCACAAACTCTAAAGTTTATAAAAATAATTATGAATTGTTTTGATCGTTGGGCATTGAACTTATTGGAACTGAAATGGATTAAATATCTTATAATCAGAATATGAATATTAGGGAAATTGCACCCTATATACATGAAAAAAACTTAAATACACTAACTAACCAAAATTCCCTCCTCTCTCCTACTTTCTCTTCCTATCTCTCTCTATTCTCTCTCTCAAAATCTAATTTTCATTTTTTTTTGGTTATTTGGCAAATAAGCCCATAAAATTAAGTTTCCTTGTTAAGGTCTTCGGCCGTATATCTTCCAGTATTTGTTCATACATATGATGGATAATAAATAATAATATTTTGCAAATCTCGAGCATACTCAAAATTTAATAAAGTAATATCTTAGCGTACAAGAGTAAGACCATTAAAGTTTTTTAATCGCCGAGATGATATATGTCTATAATTCTATAGTTATAAAATTTAAATTAAAGAAAGACTATTAATATAATCCACCATAATGACTCTCCTAATCTATATTATTAAAACTGAAGTACACTTTAGTAATGTTTGGAAACATGAATAATACTATAACTGAAAATTGTTTGGAAACGAAGATAGCAGTACTACATTAATTGTATTTCCATATTTCACTCATATTAATTATATTGTCTTAACAATATTTTACATCATTAATTATATTACCATAATAATAATAGTGTGGATTTTATTTAGTAGTTAATCAATATTAGTTTTGTGTCAATTATAAAATCAAAAAAGTAAAATAACTGAGTTTTGCATAAGGTTAAGCGTTTGTTTTAATTTGTTTTACTATAACATTTTTTTTTTCAATCAGTGGAAAATTACGTAGCCAAAAACATAATTCAAAAACATGTTTAGTGAATAAAATCATAACTTAAATCAAAATAATAAAAATGAATTACATTCATTGTCACTTAATTTTTCACTCAATATAATTGCTTACTAAATAAAAAAAACTCTTTCAGTTTCACTTAATTTAGCAAAACACATAAAAATATCATTTATATTAGTTTATAAAATCAGTTAGGCATGAACACTAAATATCCACTTAGGTACGAGTCGTTCCTTTCGGGTATCGTTTTATTTTGTTTTAAAATTACTCACTCCTTGAATATTATAAATTTATGTATAGGTTTTGAGTTGAATCCTTTTGAGTCTGGATGAGTTTGGTTCTGATGTATATGACCCTAAAATATCTAAATAACCAATGTATTTGAAACTGGTTTGGATATTTGTACCAAAAATAACCATATTATCTGATTCGATCCGGATCTTTTGAATACAATTAGTTATATTACGACATATCTAAAATATAAAACACTAATTATGAAAAACAAATATTAATGTATAAAATATAAGTATAGTTTTATTTTAGTAATTTCATTAATTATATTACTTTAACAATATATCACATCATTAATTATATTTACCGTAAAAGTAATAATGTAGATTTTTATTTATTAGTTAATCAATATTAACTTTGTGCAATTATAAAAAAAAATAAAAATGTAAGATAACCGAGTTTTGCATATGGTTAATAGTTTGGTTTAATATGTTTTACTAAAACTTTCTTTTGTCTTAGTTCCAATTGGTGAAAAATTACATAGCAAAACACATAATTCAAAGGCATAGTTTATATGAACAAGATAATAATTTAAATCAAAATAATTAAAAAGTATTACATTTATTATCACTTAATGTTTCACTTCATATAACTATTTTATTAAATAAAAAATTCTTTCTATTTTTCTTATTTTTGCCAAATATATAGAAAGAGTTTCCTTTTTAATCTATTTGCAAAATCAGTTAAGTATGGACATTCGGATACTCATTGAGGTACAAGTTGTTTCTTTCGGGATTAATTTTTTTGGATTTTTAAATTAGGCGCCACTTGGATATTATAAATTTATGTATGATGCTTGAGTTGGATCCTCTCGGGTCTGAATGATTTTGATTTTGATGTGTAGAAATATAAAAATATTTAATTAACCAATGTATCTGAAAAGAGTGTATATTTGTACCAAAAAATAATCTTATTACCCGATTCAATCCAAATATTTTGAATACAATTAGTTATACGACGACACATCTTAAATTTTTTTTTTTTTTTGTCGTCTTCCCCATCTAAGCTAGATCAAGTGGAGAACAGACGACACATCTTAAATATATAACACTAATGATAAAATAACAAATAATTTATAAAACCGTAAAAATTAACACCCGCACGCCCGTGCGGGTCAATCTCTAGTTTTTATTAAGAAGCTCTATTTCCTCCATTTCTTCTCTTCTTTTTCACGTCTCCTCTTTCATTGATGCTCTCAGGAACAAGCTTATAACTAACATCCTTGGATGTCCAGAGACAGGTAAATTAAATCACAATATATATAATCTTGGTGAAGTTTCGATAATAACCTTTGGACAACTTTTTGGTGTTGGACTGATTGGAAAACGGCAGAGAAAGATTTAGCGAGTACCACGAGATCGTGAAGAAGGTAAAGAAAGATCCAACCTTCGAAAAGACGACGGATCATGCTGTGATGGGAATCAGGAGACATGTGGCGGTGCCTCCAGGGACAACGTTGAACACCGTGACTCCATGCGCCGCTTGTAAGCTCCTCCGCCGTCGTTGCGCGGAGGAGTGTCCTTTCTCGCCATACTTCTCGCCTCACGAACCTCACAAGTTCGCCGCCGTTCATAAAGTCTTCGGCGCCAGTAACGTCTCCAAAATGCTTTTGGTAATTTGTTTTTTTTTTGGTAAAATCTTTTGGTAGTTAGTTAATTACCTTATACACATATTTTTACAAAATGATCATTGAATCATTGAACAACTTTATAATATAAGACAAATAGATCATTTAATCTTCTTTTCAAAAATACTAATAATCTAGTTCTTTTATTACTTACCCTTTAGATCCATATCACACTTTTCTTTCTTTTTGGTTTATATAGATATCATTTTTTGAAAGAATTTTAAATTTAAGTTTATATAGATATCATATCTGATTAATGGGATATAGTTGAATGGATCTACCACAGTTTTTGTTTGACTCACTCCAAACTAAACAATGTTTTCCCATTTTGATAATTTCTAATAGTCCAGGCACAAATTTAGATTAAGGGATATATTATTATTAATAGATTATAACTCAAGCATGCACATCACTGGATTTAAATCTAGCTTATGACATCACGGCAACATTAGAACAAGCCACTAAGTTACATATTTTGGTTCTTTTTTTAGCCAATTATCGAAATTATAAAAAGAACTTGTTTCTATTAACAATGAACTTTTCATTTTGCATAATTATACAAAATATCATATATTGTCAATTTCCTCTATACCATCTAGTGCGCATTTGGGTTCTATGTTGTTTAAAAAGTTTTTGTCACAAATATAGACTTTAAGAATCAAAATGACCAAAATTTTTCATTAAAGAAGTAAATATACACGTATACCCTTACGGTTAACTAATTCAAACCTTAGAACTTAGAATTAATTAGGAGTTGGGATTTGGGATTGAAGTTTAAAATTTTATAAAATAAAAATAAATAATAAAAATTTGAAAAATAGTTTCAAAAAATATTTTCGAATTACAAAAAGAAAATTTAAAAAATAAAAATAAAAATAATTCAAAAAAAAACAATTATAAAAAGTTTGAATTGAAATCATATAATCTAAAACTATAAAAAAATATTATTATTATTATTATTTGTATTTATATATCTAGGGTATTAGGGTTTTTTTACTTATTAAATGAAATATTTTGGTCATTTTCTTCTTAGAATATATTTTGGTGACAAAAACTTGAAAATGATATATTTAGGAGAATTGTCCAAAAATATATGTGTAAAAATATCCTTATTAGTTAAATAACTATCTAACACATACAATTGCTATTTTGCATAGAAATAACATTCCCTTCTTGTTAAATTGTGAACTTGTATATAAATTATTTTTGCAGGAAGTTGGAGAAAGTCAGAGAGGAGACGCAGCAAACAGTTTAGTCTACGAAGCCAACTTAAGACTGAGAGATCCAATATACGGTTGCATGGGCGCAATCTCCGCTCTTCAGCACCACATTCAATCTCTCCAATCGGAACTCACCACAGTCCGTACAGAAATCCTCCGCCACAAATACCGAGAAGCCGCCACAATCACTTCCTTACAAAACAACAACAACAACAACTTCAACAATACTACAACATCAGTGTCTGATCATGCTGCTCTCGCTGCGTCCATTCTGCTCCCACCTCCACCGCCACCGCCTCCTCCCCCACGACCACCAAGGCTGTTGTCTTCTCAGCCAGCTCCACCGCCTACGCCACCGGCTTCTTTACCGTCTCCGTCGATGGTGGTGTCTTCTTCGTCTTCTAATTCATCTGCTACCAATTCTATATATAATCCTCCTCCGTCTTCGACGGCTGGATACAGTAATTCTCTGTCCAGTGATAACAATGTTCATTACTTCGATTAAATCAGAATTGTGTTCTTGATTCTGCTTTCTTGGATGCTATTGTTTTACCCCTTATAAGCTAGACGCTTGAATGTTGGTCCATGATGAGGATAGGGCGTGAATGCTTTGTTTATTTGTTTTTCATGTAGATTAATAATTACATAACTTTACATTCAGTTTTGCTTTCGTGGTCTTGCGTGCAAGACACGTACACGACTTTGCACTGTAAGTTTTTTTTTTTTTTTGGTAAGTTCATATGGAAAAGCTTAAGATGATATATTTAGATATGCATTTGATGTGATTTCACCTTTTTTACCGTTATAGTCTGTGTACGTAATCCAAAAGTGACGTGCAAAGCTCAACTTATTGATGTTATTATTACAGTATTCCTTTTACTATTAAAAATAAAAATGTTAAGCAAAAAATGAAATTTTATCCATGAGAAAAACTCTCATGCACACGCTAAAAACCTACAGGGTGTATCACTTTTTATAATTTATAAACCTACGTTTTAAATATGACTTTTATAGAAAATCATAACCGGGGAAACTCCATGCTAATGATCTTTGGATTTATTATAAAAATATATATTTCTGGCGTTCTGTTCTAAAATATATAAATGAAAAACATCATATAAGATAGTGGCTAATCTTTTTTTGAACTATGCTAATCTTATTAAAATACATATATATATACAGTATATAATTATTTATTAGTGTTACGGTTTTACTGCTACATGAAATATACAAACACCAGCTAAAAAGTAGGTTTTGTTGAATGTTCTAGTTTACAATTTTTGAAGATAATATTTGCCTTTCACGTACCGCTAGATATAAGGAAACGTTTGCTTCTTGGATTCATTTTTTCTTTTTATGTCCAAACCGTGCAACTTCAAAACGTACAATGGAAGTAGAGAACAAACAGCAAATCAACATCCTTGAAAATAATATAGCGGTAGCTTGAAGATTTAATATATACGAGTTTCGACTAATTAATTAGTTATGAGCATTACTTATATTACTAGGTAATAACCCGCGCCTTGCGCGGGATGTGATTATTAGTTTCATTATTTTTAATAAAAAAGACAATAAATCTGTTTAATCTGGATATTGGTTAGGTTTTACGTTTTTTTGTTTTTAATCTTCTAAAATATAACTATTATTTTAAATTAATATTCATTTTAGTTTATTCGGTTAAAACATTTGATTTTTTGGTTTTTTCGGATAAAAACCTAAAATTAATATTATATGTTTATTTTCATATTATGAAGTTTAGATAGTTGCCATGTCGAACCAATAGTTTCATATTATAGTTTTTAAACAGATAATAGTTTAAGAAAAAGAAAAGAAAATTATTAAGACAAATCATTTCACTACAATTTGGTCGGTAGTGAAAGAAACATTAAGAAAAAATATTTCAACTTTCAAAAAAATTAGATACTTCAGCTGTGGTGAATACTTAGTTATAAGATGCTCACATCAAGGTGCACATGTATGTTTATGTAAAAAGTATATAAAAATAGTTGAAAAATATATAAAAATATTGTTAATTAATATTAAATGACATTTTTGTTCAGAATAATACATGAAAGATAAAATTAAAATTTATTTAAAATAAAAAAGACCTTGACATTAGTCATTTTTTCATCAAAAGAAAATAAAATTATATTCGTAAATAGGGGTGGACACATATCAAGTATCTGGATATTTGGAAGCATTCTTGTCAATTCGATCTTTAGCCACCTAGATATTCGGTGACTCCGATATCCGAAATGTTTTAGAATTTTAAAGAATATCCGATTTGATTCGTAAATAAAATAAAATTTTAAAAATAATTTAATAATAACATTTTATTACAAAAATAAAACATTATATAACCTTTTAATTCTAGTACCTAATATAATAAATTTATATTGTAAAACTGATATAAAGTATAATATATATAATTCTTTTCATATATGTATATATATGCATATAACATATCGAATTAGATATATGTTCCTAAAAATATTGGTATTAGTGATTTGCTTCTTTTTTGGATATTGTATTTTAGTATTTGATTTGTTTCGTAAAGTTTCAAATATCAAGATTTTTTGGTTCAAATCAAAACGGATAACAAATCGAATCAAAATTTATGAATATTTTGCTCAATTTTATCTGTAAACAATAAAAATAATATATATATAGTTTAGCTTTTGATTCGTTATCTATTTTTATTCGAACCGAAAAATCCAGAGTTTTATTGGAACTATGTATGTGAGTTTTATATTAAAAAAATCACAAAGTACATAGTGTGAACACATTTATGACTATAGTGTGAACTCGTTAACATATTTATTATCAAATCATTGTGAGACTGCCACGTGTCTAGTATAATGTGAATGCATTTATTACAATGTTTCTCTTTTAATATATAAGGGATGTTAGATTTAACATTTAATGAAGGCGTTGACTAACATATAAGTTTGGCAACGAGCATTCCCAGGTATTGATTTTAAACTACTTTATTAGATTTTTAATGTGGTTTAGACTTTTATGTTAAGGGGATCAATTGATCAATTAAATTAACGACAGCCGTGTAGCAGAATCTATTTATATCCCTAACAGAGTTCCAGAGTAATCACATGACGCAATTACATAAACTAGTTAGTATATAGTACTACTACGATCTGATGTCTTGATTAGACAGAGCCCCATAAGCTTTTAATAATTACATTAATGTTTTCTTAATTCCGAGCATTACCCAAATGCATACAGCTCAGGGTTTGCTTCTTCACATTCATAACCGCTTTGACTAGTTCTCTCCCCGTTTCAAATAGGGAATATATAGAAACTGCTCAATACGTTGAAACAACAAAAATAAAACTATATAGTTCTTCCATCAAAACTCTATATTCTTAGAAGTTTTTCTGGTTTTTTTTTGCCAAGGAAGTTTTTCTGGTTTAGTGCATGATTGATTAAGAATTCAATGTTTTTACACTAATGTATCTAATATTTGCGGATATTAGATACAAAATCATATCAAAGTTTCTAACGCGCGCTATTGCATATATTTAAATATATTTGTTTATTCTGATTAATGTATTGTTTCACAACCAAAATTAAAATTGTAAATACCACTTATTACATGGTTAGTAATTACAACTAATAACATGATTAGTAAATGCAACTAGTTACACGGTTAATAATTTATTCATGGTTGTTGCGATTTGATGTGTTGATTATCTCGATAGTTCGTTTGATCTTGATTCTATGTTTAACCGTAAAGACACTTGCGATTTGTTTTCCCAGTTCACGACCTCTAGTCGTTACGTCTGGGGAGAGTCGGAGCTCTCAACTTTGTACTAGCTCTTCACCGGAAAACTCCTCCGGTGTGGATTACACAATCACAATAGCTAAGTACAATGGATCGTCTTATCTACCTTCTCCTTCGTGTGCAGGTATCGATGTGATACCAGACAGGTAGACGATCGGGAACGGTCACGGAGCTCGCACCAGAACTTCGCTGTAGCGTACAAGCTCGCCGGAGAAGATGATCACCTCGATCTTCTTCTTGAACTCAACTATGAGGCCGTTAAGTTGTTACAACAACTTAACGCTGATCCGTTCCTCCTTTATATGGGTAGGCTTCGAGGTTCGTCTTGGCCCATCACACTTGACACAAGACGTAGGCCCAACTGTTTCTCTTGGGCTTCAAGGTTGTTTGACATAAGGCCCACAAACTCCACCTTGTCATAACCTTGATCTTCATCTCTCTATCTGCCGACAAAGAACTCGAAACTCTAAGCGAAGCTCTGCTCTGCTCTGCTCAGATGGCTTCAGCTACTACTCCATATCTCCGACTTCTCTGAACTCTTCGATCATCTCCACTGATGAATCGAACCAACAAAAGAAAACTTCTCTTCCGATCCTGGACCATCAACGAACTCCACCTTCTTCCGTAGGCCCTTCTGAACTCTTGTGCTTCCTTTCAGGTAAACCACCACAGAACCCGAACCACAACTTCGATAATTTTCAACTTCATAAGTGAAGATTAGCACCTCACTAATCTCCTGCTTGTCTTACTTCCTCTTACTGCGAGATACCAATTATCAAAGCATCTCAGAGGAAATTATCAGACGCTTCATCAAACTGATACCTTCACCGACACCAGAGCCTTCTCCAGTGTTCTTCCAGGTACCGCCTTTGTTAGAATATCTGCTAGGTTGACCGTAGTATGAACCTTGACTACTGATACTGAACCATTAGCTATCACATCTCGAATAAAGTTGAACTTAGTATGTATGTGCTTAGTCCTTTCGTGATAGCCTCCGTTTTTAGCTAAGAAGATTGCAGACTGTGAATCACAATTAACCTGAACTGCTCCTTGATCGTAGCTTAGATCTTCACAGAAACCCTTAAGCCACAATGCTTCCTTAGCTGCTTCGTTTAACGCCATGTACTCAGACTCCGTAGTAGATAGGGCCACTATGGGTTGAAGCCCTGATCTCCAACTCACTGTGTTACCTCCAACCTGAAATAAGTAACCAGTGACTGATCTTCTTCGGTCTAGGTCTGTAGCGTAATCAGCATCGCTATAACCTTCTACTCTGAACATTTCTCCCTTCTTAAACCATAAACCAAACTCTGTTGTACCACGAATGTACCTTAGAATCCACTTCACTGCTTCCCAGTGCTTCCGTCCTGGTTTTCCCATGAACCTACTCACTACTCTTACTGCGTGAGCTATATATGGACGAGAACCCACCATGGCATACATTAGGCTGCCCACTGCGCTAGCATAAGGTATATCAACCATGTGTGGAGGTTCCGTTACTTCTTCTTTCTCATCTAAACTTCTGAGCTTGAACTGTGCTCCCAGAGGAGTTGTAACAGGCTTACAATTGGCCATGTTGAAGGTTGAGAGTACCTTCTCAAGATACTTTCCCTGTGACAACTTCAACGTCCCCTCCTTCCTATTTCTCAAAATATCCATTCCTAGGATCCTTGTAGCTGCTCCTAGATCCTTCATCTCAAATTCCTCACTGAGATTATCCTTTAGTTTCTGAACAACCTCCATGCTCTTTGAAACTAGCAACATATCATCCACGTAAATCAGAAGATAGATCCGGCTTTTCACATCTTCCCCACTAACGTAGACACACTGATCATATGGACTTTGTCTAAACCCCTGATCCTTCATAAATCCATCAAACCTCTTATTCCACTGCCTTGGAGACTGTTTAAGTCCGTAAAGAGACTTCTTTAGTAGACAAACCATATCTTCCTTTCCTTTTACTTCAAACCCCTCCGGCTGTTCCATGAAAATCTCTTCCTCTAGAGTACCATTCAGAAAAGCTGTTTTTACATCTAGCTGTTCTAGATATAAATCTTCATTCACCACTAAGGACAAGATAATTCTGATCGAGATATGCTTGACTACAGGAGCAAACACCTCATTGTAGTCAATGCCTTCCACTTGTGAGTATCCCTTTGCCACAAGTCTACCTTTATATCGCGGAGGCTCAACCCCAGGTATTCCCGGTTTCTTCTTGTAAACCCACTTGCAGCCAATCACACGCTTCTTCTCGGGTCTTTGAACTAGATCCCAAGTCTCATTTTTGTTCAAAGAGGTCATCTCTTCTTCACTGGCTGCGTTCCATAGATCTCTATCCTGGGATCTTATAGCTTCTTGATAGGATTTAGGCTCATCCGTTTCAATGTCTTGTGCAGCAGACAACGCGTAAGCCACAACGTCAAAATCGTCATATTTCGACGGCATCTTGACTTCTCTTCTCTTCCTGTCCCTTGCTAGAATATAACTATCCAAATCCGGTTCATCTTCATCCTCTTCTGTCATATCAACTGTTGTTTCCTGTTCCTGAACTGTAGATTCTCTCTCTGAATCTGAAACTGCTCCACCTGAAACTGAGCCCTCTGCTGACACTGAACCCGAAGTGGACGCTTCTGAATCATGTTCACACGGAAACAAACTTGGACCCCTGATCAACCTTGGACTAAAAGTCACGCATCTTCTGTCTTCCTTTATCACAGCTTTCCCTCTTTCTTTCAGATTGTCTTCACTCATTTCTCTAGATAAAGTAGTTCTCTGAGAATCCTTGAAAACTTCTTCTTCATGAAATATTACATTTCTGCTAATCGTGCACCTTCCTTCATCAGGTAACCACACCCTGAATCCCTTTGTACCCTGGGGATAGCCCACAAAATATCCTTTAACTGCTCGTGGGCTTGTCTTAGCTTTAGTTACATGAACATACGCTGCTGACCCAAACCTCCTTAGATGTTTTATCCCTGGTTTCGCACCTGACCATAACTCTTCCGGCAGTTTGTAGTCGATAGCTGAGCTCGGAGACCTATTAATCAAATAGACTGCAGTAGAAGCCGCTTCTGCCCAAAACCTTTCTTCCATTCCACTCTCTGAAAGCATACACCTTACGCGTTCCATTATGGTTCGGTTCATTTTCTCTGAAACGCCATTTTGTTGAGGTGTATATACGCACGTCCTGTGCCTTTTTACTCCAGTAGACGCACAATAACCATCAAACTTCTTATTGCAATACTCGAGCCCATTATCTGTTCTTAAACATTTGAGTTTCCTTCCCGTTTGAGTCTCGACTTCCACCTTCCACTCTTTGAATGCCTCGAAGGCTTCATCCTTAGTCTTCAAGAAATAGATCCATACTTTCCTCGAGTAGTCATCTATAAAGGTGATAAAGTATTGCTTTCCTGCCAAACTTGGAACCACTGATGGAGAGCCCCACAAATCTGAGTGAACATATTCCAAAACCTCCTTCGAAGTATGCTTCCCTTTCTTAAAGCTTTGCTTATGCGCTTTTCCAAACACACAGCTTTCACAGAAGTCCAGCTTATTAACTTCATGTTGATTTAAGTAACCTGCTTTAACCAGTAGCTCCAAACCCTTTTGACTGATGTGCCCAAATCTCGAATGCCACTTCTGTGTAGAATCAACCTGAGAACCCGCTGTACAGCTCTCACCCTGGAGAACCGTTCCCTCTAAGTAGTACAATCCATTTGTATACTTTCCTGACAAAACCTCTGCTCCATTTTTGAAGAACTTGACTGAAAAATCTCCTCCTTCATAGCTGCATCCTGCTTTCTCTAAACACCCATAGGATATTAAGTTTCTTCCCATAGTTGGCATGAACTTCACATCTGTCAAGATTACAATAGACCCATCTGGTCTCTTGATACGAACCTTTCCTACTCCATTTATCTCACTGAAAGTGTTGTTTCCCATCAACACTTTTCCACCACTGCACTCCTTGAGATCAAACAGTACTTCTCTGTTTGGCGTGATGTGAAAACTTGCGCCAGAGTCCATCACCCACTCGTTCCTCGTGTCTTGAATACTAGCCGTTAGTATCAAAGGTTCTTTCCTAGTAGTTGCAACATTCACTGAGCCTGTACCTCTAGCTTTGCCTCTGTCGGGGCACTCACGTTTCCAGTGACCTTCTTTTCCGCAGATGAAACAAGCACCTTTACCTTTGCTATCCTTTCCTTTCGAGAAATTTTTTCCTCTACTCTTGGACCTGTTCCTAGTATAGTTGCTCCTTCTGTCTCCTCTGCCTCTTTCACTAACATACAAGCCTTCTGCATCACTCTTACTTCTTCCCAGAGCACCTCTCTCTCTGAGCTCAGTTTCCTTTGCGTATGCTGAAGTGACAACGTCATTCACCGTAAGAGTATCCTTTCCACTCCCATACTTCAATGTATGAACCAAAGGTTCAAACTTGGGAGGAAGTCCTGTGAGGATCTGAATGGCTTGATCCTCATCCGAGATTTTGATACTTAGGCTTTCTAGATCATTCACCAGCTTCAGGAACACATCTAGATTTTCCTCAATACTCTTCTGGTCGTTCATCTTGTAGCTAGCAAACCTTTGCTTGAGGTAGATACGATTAGGAAGAGACTTAGTTTGATAGTCTCTCTCAAGTGCTCTCCAGATACCCAACGCTGTTGTTTCCTTCATTACTTTCCTGATTATCTGATCACTTAGACTCATCTGAATAAGACTCCTTACTCGCTTGTCTTTTGCTGCTTTGGTTAAATCTGGCTTGACTTCCTTTCCAGGCTCTGACTTGTCTGCATCAGCCTCTTATAATGCCGGTGGTTCTTCCTCAAGAACGGAGTCTAGACCCAAGATTTCAAGTGCACAAAGCATTTTGTGCTTCCAGATTCCAAAATCACCTTGCCCATCGAACTTCTCAACTTCAAACTTCCCTTTTGTAGGCTCCATAGCTCCTTGACTTGCAGTCTTGATCAGAAACCGAAAGCCAGAAGCAGTCGATAAGAACTACAACACCTTTTCAAGCGACTCGCATCAACCAACCTAGAATCAATCTTCAACAACACACACAGAAGAGAACAGATAAGTTTCGAACCTTGACCCGATCTTTCTTACTTGCTGGAGACGTTTCTTCTTGACTGATCTTGACGCTTGAAACTGCGGAATGATCAAACCTTTGCTCTGATACCACTTGTTGCGATTTGATGTGTTGATTATCTCGATAGTTCGTTTGATCTTGATTCTATGTTTAACCGTAAAGACACTTGCGATTTGTTTTCCCAGTTCACGACCTCTAGTCGTTACGTCTGGGGAGAGTCGGAGCTCTCAACTTTGTACTAGCTCTTCACCGGAAAACTCCTCCGGTGTGGATTACACAATCACAATAGCTAAGTACAATGGATCGTCTTATCTACCTTCTCCTTCGTGTGCAGGTATCGATGTGATACCAGACAGGTAGACGATCGGGAACGGTCACGGAGCTCGCACCAGAACTTCGCTGTAGCGTACAAGCTCGCCGGAGAAGATGATCACCTCGATCTTCTTCTTGAACTCAAATATGAGGCCGTTAAGTTGTTACAACAACTTAACGCTGATCCGTTCCTCCTTTATATGGGTAGGCTTCGAGGTTCGTCTTGGCCCATCACACTTGACACAAGACGTAGGCCCAACTGTTTCTCTTGGGCTTCAAGGTTGTTTGACATAAGGCCCACAATGGTCTTGTTACACCATACTCGTGCGAAGAAATGCAAGTTAATAAGAAACATATAGTTTAATTATATTATAGAATAGAGTAATAGGTCGTATACAGTCAGTCGTATGTGCATTTCTCAAGGACCTAAGCCATTTAATCATGCATGCACCTTCACAGAGACCAATGTTTTCTTCATATATCAAATTAAATTTTGTTTGAGGGATTCAGTTAAATTAAGTAAAAGGATACTATATTCAGATAAATATGTCTAAAATGATGCAAAAGTTCTACACAAACTACAGGAATGCGAAAACACAACATACGTACTCTTTCTCTGTTTCAATCCAGAGCCATCTCCGACATGTGACTCACGAATAATGAGACTATTATTTGTTCGCAAGATACAATTTAAAGTCGATGAGAAAATAGCAATTGAAATACGACATATTCACATAAATTTACGACAATAAAACAACAACATTTGGCCATATTTACAAGTTGCAACGATATACAAACGAGCATAGCTATAAATATAAAATTTTATAACTGAAAACGCAAATCTTTTTAATATTTTTTTTAATGTCACCGTCTAAACTGATCTAAATTTTTTGTTTCGTTTAAGACTTATTTACCATCTAGGCACCACCTATATCAGATTTAAAACATTGATATATATATATATACCTATAAATATTTCTAGCTAAATCACAAGTTTGTAAATATCTATTATTTTTTTTTAAACTATATATATTAAATCACAGGTTAATATTTTATAAAACAATTGAACTAATTACAAATGCTGCAAACAGAAATATTGAAAAAAATATTAAAATTATTTTTTCATATAAAATTGGGATATTTATATATAATATTTATAAACATATTATGTTAAGGGATATATAGAGAGAGTACAATTTAAATACGGCAATTAAAAGTTCCACAAACTAAAATCTATAATTTTTATAGTTAATCAAATATTTGGTATGTATTCAGATGAGAGTTTGAGGTGATTTGTATTAAAATAACAAATTCATTATTATTAAAACATGAATTTTAAAAATTCATTTAAAATCTAATGTTATTGAACTTAATTGACATTTTATAAAGTATTGTGGGATCCAATGTTATTGAAAATATTTGAAGCTGTAAATTTTTAAAGTTTTGAAGTGATTTTATAGTGTTTGGATGAAGTTTTTTAGTTTAAAATAAAAAATCTAAATATTACTCTCTCTGTTCCACAAAGATAGACTTTTTAATATTTTCACACATATTAAGAAAACACATTAAACTACCATAATAAATGTATCATTTTTTGTAATTTTAAAATTTCAATAACTTTTAACCAATAGTAATTTAATAAAGTCAATTAATTTTCTTGAAGTTTACATTTTTTCATAGAAACACACAATAAATACATCTTTCTGAAACAATTTTTTTTCTAAAAATCTATCATTAAGGAACGGAAGAAGTATGATTTTAGGTGAGATTCTAGAATATTTTAACAAAATCATGTTAAACTCTCTAATTCATATAAAATCATTAAAAACTTATTCAAAATCAAATGACTTCAAAATCTATATTGAATAGACCCCTTAATGTCTCATCCTCCATAAATGGCCTTGACACGAATATAGGGGCAAGGTGGTTTAATATCCTAAATAAGAAGATGGGCTTGGACTGAGGAGTATTACTTCTTGAAACGAGGTCTTTATACTAAAGCTGATATAGAATCTGTTTTTGGCAAGGTCCATACGAGCTACATGTTGTGGAAACAAATATTTATTGACAGCTTCATTTTGGTCTCTAAATGTCGGAAAGTAAAATTACTCTATATCATGGATATTCCATAGGCTTCTAAAGACGTGACTCGTTGCAATCTCCTTTTTGCGCATAATGGTGGATATAGGAGATGAAATATATATGATGGAACCATAGACCTCTGTTGGATCCCTGGTTCGCTTTTTGTATCGTCATGGCTCAGCAGACATGGAAATTCCTTTTGTTTTGTTTGGTGAGTAAGCTTCTTCCGAGACCTCCGAGACCAGGGTGGCATTGGCCTGATGCGATATTTTTACAGTTTCAGCTTCTCTTTCAAATTTCTCCCGTCAACTTATCGGAAGGTATTGGCATTCCCATTTGGTCCACTGGTGAAAACTCTTTTGTTGGTTTAGCTTAAATGCGATTTGGGAAATTGTCTGTCCGAGCCGCTAGTTTCATGGCTGCCTTTAGTTTGGATTCTTTGAAACAGAGTTGTTATTCCGAAGCACTCTATTACCACTTGAATCGTAGTAAATACCTCTTGGAGAATGGATGTTAAACCTGTTTTTCTGCTTTGTTGCCGGCTTAGGAATCATCTCTTTTTCAAATGTTTTTTTCTCAGCTTCGTTTAGAAAACATGCTACTCAGTCAGGGCCGGCTTAGGAGTCAGTGCAATGGGGCATAAGCCCAGGGCCCAACTTTTTTTTGGCATAATTAGTATTAGGAAGGGGCCTATTTTTTCAGAAAAATAGGAAAAATAGAAGGGATAGGGACCCGATTTTTTTTTAAATTATCCATAATATATGTAAAAAAAAAATTGAAAATCATTTTGCTCAAAGGTCCACAGTTTTTTTGAGCCGGCCCTGTACTCAGTCAGATATTTACAGTTTAAGACGTTCATATATTTTGGGATTCACAGATATCATATTGTGAAAGTTAACATTTGTTTCCTTGTGCTCTTCGTATCTGTTTTGCTGTTCAGTCTCCGTTGGTTCACTGCGGTTTCAATCGAGGACGCCATTTTGTGGTGGTTGTTTTCTTGATTCCGCAAAACCCAACTTGTTTTTGCAACTCCGTTTAACTGTCTAAGCTTTTGTCATTTGCTATTGAATCTTGGTCATTGGTTCAAGTCGAGTCACGAGTTGTCTCTTACATATCCTTAATGCCGGACTATTTCGAATATATTTTAAAACTTGTTTTATTTCACACCGTGCTGAAACCAAACTGAAATTTACAAGTATATATCTTATTATTATATAATTACAAAAGAGGAAAAATATGTACTTAAATATTATTATTTTCAAGATATTGATATATAGGTGTATTTATCTTCTTAAAAAAGATTGTTATATTTTTTATTTAAGAGTTATTAATTACTGTATAATTTTGTTTTTATACTTTTTATTTTTACATGTATCAAAACTGAATATCTTTGTTATTTTAGGATTAGTAACTATTGAATAATTTCCATTTTTAAATATTATGGTGGCTATAATAATTTTTTTCCTTTAAAAATTAGCAAGTTTCTTATAGTTTCTTGCATATCTTTTTAGCTTAAATTTAATAATATTTTGGTTAAGAGTTATATCAAATAATTTTCTTCCTTTTAATATTGGTAACTTACTGTATTATAATTGGACAAGAAACAGACTTCCTTTTTACCCTTTAATTTATGTATCTTTTTAACATGTTTCCTTTTATAGCTATTAGTTTTATCAGTACTAGAGATTTTTTCCGCGCTTCGCGCGGATTGTGTCTTATAAATTTATTTTATTTATAATATTATTTGTCGGTTTGTTTCTTTTACATTAATTTTTTGTTTTTCCAATGTTAGTTTTCTTAATTTAAATTTATATGTTTATAGTTTTTCTTTTTTTTTCTGGTTGTAGATGGAGAATTATATTTTTTATTGATAGTTTTTGAATGTGACATAAACTTTTTGAAATTTTAAAATAATGTTATATATAGTACAATTAACACATTAAAGAAGAGAAACATATTTAAGCACATTTTATACAGGTTTTATATACATAATTTTAAACATTATATATGTATATATTATAAGTTTGAAACATGTAATTGCTTTCTAAAGTTAAATACTTGTTCTGGGTTTACATAACTTATCGAAAGTTTTATCTTTTTTAAATTTAAATCACAGAAAAAAATCAAAAAGTCAGTATAGATGAGTTTTCTTGGGCTTTTAAATCAACACTGAAAATTTACATGAATCATATAACAACAGTTTTATAAACAACTCGATAAAATTTGACCGAGTCAAAGATTTTCACACAATATGTTCTTTCTTCTTCAAATTGTGAAGAGCCTATAGGCACAAGAAAAAAATCATAATTTTTGTTTTCACTTATATAACATTTTTTTTCCTTTACACACGGAATTTATTACACTGCTATAAGCAATTGAGAACTCTATTCATATAAGATTCACATCTATGCATTTTGACAAAGAAGAATTTTAGCCATCTTTAGTTTCGGAATGAATCAACTTCAGTCATATACACTATATTTTCTCTATGATTCAAATCTTACAATTTTAATATATGTGCAGATTTCCATGTGAAAAAACACGCACGCCATCTATCGTTCAACCTATTACTTTTTCCAAAGTAAACACTATAATCCTCGTTTGGTTAGCTCCACAAACTAATCTCTTTGGATCAGTGTAACCTTTCAGAAAATGATAATCTTAACATCTTACAAAAAAAAACAACAAATATTGACTTATTTATATGAATATATATTATTTTAAATCATTATAGTGGACGAAGAAAGCACCATAATTTGTACAACAAATTTTCTTAGATTCACTTCATCATATTCACCATTTTACCATTTTAATTACATAATTTTATATGAGCTTCTTCACCTTTCCCGGTTATTTTTTCTTTATTTATAACTACAATATAAAGTTATAAACTATATATATATTATAAATTAATAATTTATTTACTCTTAAAGTAACGATTAAAAATAGAACATAATTCAATATAGATATATGATTCTATTAATAAATTAGCAGTTACAAATTTAAAATTTTTAGAAATATCAAAAGTTTTATATTAGTTAATTATCTTCTAAATGACATTTATTTTTAATTCTTTTTGGATGAGAATATTTTGGCTGAGGTGGATAGCCTCAAAAGCCTTGAATTTAGTCCCTTTTATATAGTAGGATTAATTTTATATTAATTACTAACTTTGATATACCAAGTTTTTTTTGGTCGAATCGATAAACCAAGTTTATATGATAAATATACATATATTTTATGAAAATAAATTAAATAAATAAAAATAAGATGTTATTTAATAAAATAAGAAAGTTTTTTTATATAAAATAGGATATGTATTGAGTTTTTTTGTGGCATCGATATATGTTGAATTAAAGTTAAGTAGTCATCTAATATCCTAGTGAATAAAATAAATACAAAATTTACATTATTGAAAAGGGTTATTTAAGATTGTTTACTTATTGAAAAGGCTTAGGTATTGCTTTCCTTTTGAGCGGCGGTGATTGTTGATCTGTGCATCATCTTTTAGTTTGTGTTCTCAGTGTGATTGGCTGATTGTCGATCTTGACATGTTTTCAAAAATAAAGGCAGAGGATGAGAAATCCTCAGAAGCACCGTCTCTGATTCCTCTCACTTCCTGAAGATGTCATCATTGACATCTTAGCGCGTTTATCAAGATTCGACTATCCAAAACTTTCTCTTGTTTCCAAGTACTTTCAATCACTCGTTGCTTCGCCTGAGCTATACGCAAGAAGATCCTAGTTGGCCTGCACTGAGGACTATCTCATGTTGCCCTCTATGACATAAACTCCTGTTATTTTCACCATTGGTATATTCTCAGCCGGAAAGCCAACGGCAGTCACTGCTTGGTCTGTGCCCCCTCGACGTTCCCCTTTATGTATTACCCTGAAAGCTCTGTCGCAGTGGGTTCGAGGATATATGTTTTTTTGGGATTGAAGATAAAAATATGACGATAAATGCGTTTAGCCCTTCCCAAGCATGCATGTTGCTTTGGTTTTTAAATTCGCTGGCTTCATCGACGGGAAAATATATGTAATTGGATATCGCTATCATGACCACAGAAAGAATGTGACGTTGTGTTCGATATAGAAACACAAACCTATGCTTAAGGAAACTAAATGGGAAACCGACGATATGCTGAATTCTACGCGTTGGGTGAATGCATGCGTGGTTGATGATGTATTGTACTACCATGATCGGGAGGTCGTGAACACCTTAAGTGCGTATGATCCAATTCAGAAACCTTGGAGAGCTGTGGAAGGCGTGGAAGAATTGTTGGCTAGGACGATATGTTCAGACTGGTCGTATACTGTGAGATATGGTGGGAATCTGGCTTTGCTTTTCAGAGGAAGAAGTATGATTAGGTGTTTGGAGATTTTGCTGGAAAAACGTCAAGGAAGGGATATTTGGGATAAAGTTGAGTGGTGTGATCATGTTTTGTCTGGAAATTTTGAAGTTAGGAAATCTCTAGCTGTTGTGGTTTGATGCATGTACTCTCCTTCATATATAACTTGTGCTTTTAATTTAGTTATTATGTTCAACTTCACCCAAATGCCATGATGAGCTCTCTTTTCATTGGCCAAATTGAATTGAAAATTTGAATATTCCAGTTACGTTTAATATACTATTTCTCTTTACAAAATCTTATACACATCAATATAAAACATATACATACACCGATACAAAACTCATATCAATAGAACATAAAACAATAACGAAAAAGATTGAAACCTCTTTTTCAATCATCAAATGAAATATAACTTGTAAATAGTAATTATATGTTAATAAATATGGCAAATAAGAGAAGAATCAAACTTGAAAAAAAAAGACAATATGTTCCATTTCATAAAATAGTATAGAAATACATTCTTTGTTCATCTCCTTCCTCGTCTTCGAATGCGAAATCAAAACTTACAAGTTTTAACGCTTCGTCTTCACTCAATTGAGAAGATGGATGCACAGAGCCGAAACGTCGTCACCCAGGTGATGTTCCTCGCTGCATCGGCTGTAACTGCAGCGGCGAGCTGGCGGTTCGGAAGCAGAGAAGATTGAGATTTTGGGAGAAATTTTTTGATCACAATACTCTCAAAAATCCCACATAGATAATTTCATAAAAAAATCCCACAAATCTGAGAAGAAACAGATTCATCTTCTCCAAATTAAAAAAAAAAATTACTTGCAGAGGATGAGTGAATATCAAAGTGCCAGGAGTAACTTTTGACAGGTAATTATTAGGAATTTTTTTTTATTTGTTTTAGGTTCATCGGTTGTGTTGAGGGACAAAATAGAACTATTATACAAAAGTGAACCTGTGTATTAGGGAAATTCGTTATGTAGCTAATTAGTGTTTTTTTCAATATCATACGGCCCAATTTCCCTTTTATTAAAACATCTAATACTATAAAGAAGAATACTACTCTCTTTTCCTCTTGCCACGTCAATAAATAAAGTGAGGAGGCATTGACACGTGTTCCCTTTATTAAAACTTTGCGTTTTATTTAATCTGTTCATGATTCGGTCAGGTTTTAGTTTTGTTGGGCTGTGTCTTTTCTTAGTCCAGCCCATATCATTCTAAAGAAATGGTATATGTAATTAAACGTTGCGTTTGGTTTAGGGTTTGTGTTGTGTCCATCTTTGCATCTCCATTCCCTAATCAGGCAGCCGATCTTTCATCTTCTTCCGGTACGAGATGCTACCAGTAACCGATCTCCTCTCATAAAGCCCTCCATTAGTTGACCACATATGATCTATATTCAATGCAATCCTTGAGACTGCAAGGCGGTGGACTTTCTACTATAAAAAGAGGTATGAGTTCCTGCTTTTAGAATCATCATTCGTTCTAAACTAAACAGTAAACAAAAAGTGTGAGTTATGGCTGCCGTCTTGATTCCATATTATAGTTATTCATTGTGTTTTGGAGTTTATGTTGTATAATTTTTTGCTGAGCCTTTTCCCAGCTTTTTATGATTGATAATTTTTTTTAAATCTTCATATTTTACGACTGAGTAATTTCTCCGGTTCTGACTATTCATTGATGTTTAGATATGTTTCACCATGCTGGATCCATATTACAAACTTCTTTCGTAACTATTTTTTTTTAATGGCTGCCTGATAAATCAAATTGATTCAGCTCCACGATTCATCTTCAAGGCTTGGCTCAGATGTGAAAGGCGGTCTGTAAACATTCTAAATAGATGTGAGTATTGCTTTTCTTGAACTCATCTTCTCTTTGTATCTCTTAAATCTATCTTAGATTAGTCTACCTCCTTTTGCTTGCGCATTCATAAAGCTGTTCGCGGAGACGTTTTTTTACAGAGCATGAGGTTAATATGAGACGATAGCAGCGTTGTGTTTCGCGGCGGCCATTGATGCGATGGACGGACGATTCGGTTAAGGCAGATGCTTCTTCTTAGGCTGGAGAGAGGTGATGAATCAGATGATGGAGGCATGGTAACAAGTCCCAAATTTACCAGAGGAGGCTTCTCCACCAGGATAAAGGGGTGACATGCTCTTGATTGATGTAAAGGTTAGCCTCCTCATCTTCCTTCCCTCGCAATTCTTTTCAGTTTCGGATTACTTAAGAGCAATTCTGACATTTTGAACTTCATAAAGTTAATTGGACTAGATCTGAGTTTTTTTTTTATATTTCTTGGTTAAAAGGGTTTGTAAAATCATCTACCCATGTTTCGTTTTCTCATTTGTGCATCTATTTAGTGACAAAGTAATTAAAGCTTCAAAATACATTTTTCAATGTAATGAGATTAGAAAGGCAGGATATTTTGGTGACCATAGTTAATATAGAAATCTCTATCTTTTGATTGGTGCAATTTCTTCAGCCTACTTCCAAATTAATGTTTTCACCACCAAAGAAATACATCTGAGCAATTTAGCTAGAATATGATGTAATTTTTGTTTAATTATGGAATCTTTATGGGTTATTAAAAGGAAGTTTGATGTATGACATACTTCATATATGCTACTCAGCTTCTGCTCAATCCGCACAGCTTCAGTGCTTAATGCTTGCAGATTACTTGACGTTAAAAGACGTTTCCAAAGAGTGTTCTCAGAAGTAGCTGAGAGACGAAGCTATAAGAATCTAGCGTGAGTAAACCGCATTTGTTGCAGTCTGGGAATGTGAGCTCTAGAAACATCTTGGAGAGGTTTCTCCAAAGAACTTTGCGCCAATGAACACTACAAGAAAACATCGGGATACTGAGGGAAAAAATCGTCGGTATGTCGTCGGAATAACGCTATTCCGAGGACATACCGACGAAAAAAGTCCTCGGAAATAACTCCTCGGAAATTCATAATTCCTCGGAATTCCGTCGGAATTTTCCGACGGAATTCCGAGGAAACAAAATTCCGAGGATACTCCGAGGACACGAAGTTCGTCGGAAGGTTCCTCGGAAAATACCGAGGGAATTCCGATGGTCCAATCCTCGGAAGTTTCGACGAAATATTCCTCGGAATGTTTATCGGAAAATACCGAGGAACTTTCTTCCCTCGGAATTTTCCGAGGAAGTGGAGTTTCTCGGAAAATTCCGAGGAACTTTTTCCCTCAGAAAATTCCGAGGAACTTAAAGTTCGTCGGAATTTGCCGAGGGGAGAAAGTTCCTCGGAATTTTCCGAGGAACTCCATTCCCTCGGAATTTTGAAAAAATTTATTTTTTTTAAAATTTTTTTTTTTAAAAAATTAATTTTATTTTTAAAAATTAAAATTTTTAAAATTTAAAATTAAAATTGAATAAAACATAAAATAAAACATAGTAGATAATATTCAAATTTAAATAAAACATTCAGAGTTTTTGGAAAAAAAAAAAACTACGGGTCTTGAATGTTCGGGAACGTCTCGTTCGGGTACATCCTCTTCATCATCTCCATCATCTGCTCGTTCAGCCTCTTCTGGGTCTCATAGCCCGCCTGTTGAGCTGCCATCTGAGTCTCCAACGCAGATATCCGATCATCCTTGTCCTTCAGCTGAGCCGTAAGAACTTCTGGATCAACATACGCATGTGGTGCAGAAGAAGGAGCAGCCGACCGGGAGCGACGACCCAAACCGACCAAACGTCCCTTTTTCTTTGGAACCGACTGAAATATAAATAACCAAGTTTAGATAATTTAAATTGATGATAAAATAAAAATCAAGAAATAATTAAATTGAACTTTTAAAAAAAAAAACTTACCGATTCAACGATTTCGTTGATTCGAACCCGAGACAAGTTGGTCGAGGCCGTCGAATCGTCATCATCGGTTTGAAGCTGAGACACTTCGTCATACACCTGAGTTTGGACCAGGTCGACCACGTCCCTCACAAGACCATCATCAATCTGGCCGGTCTTCTTGTTGGTATACGCCCTTTTCATAAGGGCGAGATCATCAACTGGGTGGCCTTCATTTTCTTCCGCCTTGAAAAAAAATAAATTAGACAAACATTAGAAATTTGAAAATGCAAAAAAATAAAATTCTGAAACTTAAATAATTGAAGAAAAAGCGGTTGAGCTTACCATGCGATCCGCCAGAGTGGCAATAGATTGAGCACCCAAGTTATGCTTGTAGATGCCCTTTCCTTTACGGTCGCTCCTGCGGTTGTTGGAGTTGGTGGAAGAAGTTTCTTTCGTCTCTTCTTTATCCCAATGCGCACACAACTCCTTCCAGACCGTGTCGTTCATCGACTTTGGGACCTTTTAATTTAAAAAAAAAAAGTTTAATAATTTTAAAAATAGTTTAATAAATTAAAAATTGTTAATAAATTAAAAACTACCTTGTTTACTTCCCACTTCTTCTTCCACTCGTACATCTGCTTCCCATAGTTGTCCATAACTTTATGGACAAAATGGTGATAGATAGAGAGCGTATCATCGGCATTCCAGTTGAATTCTTGCTGAAATAGTTTAAAAATAGTTTTTAAGCACAAAAATATAATAGTTTAATAATTACAAAAATCGTCGTTTTAATAAATAAAAAATAGTTTAATAATTAAAAAAATAATTTAATAATTACAAAAATAAGTTTTAATAATATTTAAAATGTCTAATAAATATAGAAATTAGTTTAATAATTACAAAAATAAGTTTTAATAATATTTAAAATGTCTAATAAATATAGAAAATAGTTTAATAATTACAAAAAATAGTTTTAATAATATAAAAAATATAATTTAAAAATTAGAATACTTACCGCAAACTGCTGAAACCACAGATGCTGCTTCTCGACAGGGAAGTGAGTGAAAGTCGGATGTCCGCTGTCGAGGGCCGAGTACATCATACGGTTGATCCATGCGCTGATCCCATTCCCGGATCGGTTGAACCTAATAAAAAAAATAAATTATTAATAAAAAAATAGTTTAAATAAAAAATAGTTTAAAAAATAAAAGTTTAAATTACCATGTTTGACCATGTCCATGTGGATACTCAGTGAGATAGGGAAGATGGTCACGACCGGGCTGTCGAACCAACTCCGCAACCCTCATCACTCCCAGAGGACCGGGTGCAGCAGCGGGACCAGGAGCGGGTGCAGCAGCGGGAGCGGGAGCAGCAGGAGCGAGTAATGGAGAGGGAGATGTATGGTATGAGCTGTGGGGCGAAACGGAATCCTGAACATGGCTGGAAGAACCCCGAGACTGGCTCCCCATACCACCCCGGCTACGACGCTGGCGAGGCCGGATCTGATCATCATTAGACCTGTAAATTAAAAAAAAACATATTTAAAAATTAGTTCTAATAATTTTAATTAAAAAAAACAGTTTAAATAAAAAAAGTTTTAATAAATAAAAAATAGTTTAAAAATTTTAAAAATAGTTTAAATAAATCCCAAAAACATAATAATTACGAAAAATAGTTTTAAAAATGTTTAAAATGTTAAATAATTACAAAAATAGTTTTCATAATATTAAAAATGTTTAATAAATATAGAAATTTATATTTTACATATAAAATACAAAAAAAATGTTTTTAAATATTATATAAATGATTTTTAATCTTAAAAAAAGTTTTATAGATTTTAAAAATGTTTAATAAATATATAAATGAATTTAAAATGCAAAAAATAGATTTTATATACAAAAAACGTTTTCAATATATATATATAATTTCAAATTCGATTTTTATAACCACAAAATTAATAAAAACTAAAAAAAAAATTCAAATCAAGTGAAATACATAATCAAACTCGATTTTACACAAATCTACCATTCACCCTAACAAAATCTATAAATCTCATTCCAAAATCATCAAATCTACTTAAAAACCATACAAATCTAACCTAAAAGAGTGGGATAGGGTTCTTACATGATTATGGGGGAGGATTAGGGGAGATTCGCCGGAAAAACGCGAGAGAGAACGGTGGAGTCGCCGGAAATCGCGAGAGGAGAGGCTCAGCGGCGCGGAGAGAAAGAGAGAAATGGGGAAGAAGATCGGGCTCGCCCTAATATTATGAGGCGTCCGACGGAAACTATCCGTCGGAATTTCCTCGGAAATATTTAATATTTCCGTCGGAATTTCCTCGGAATTCTTTGATTCAATTTTCCCGAAATATTTGGCGGCTTGGTTTACCCGGTTAAATGAAAATATTCCGACGAACAATGATTCCTCGGAATACCCTCGGTAATCTCCGAGGAATTTCTGAGGAACCAGGGTTTGGGGTTTTAAAACATCGATTATTTTCGCCGTATTTCATTTCTTATACAATTATAATGCATACCATTGAGGATTCTTTGTATAGATGATCATAAACCATGAAATAACACAATTTCAAAAATAATTGTAAGTATTCCCTTTACCATTTATTAAAGTGTATAAGTGTTTCTCTTATGTTGTGTGGTTTTCGTTCATGCAATCGTAAAAGTGTTTGTTATTGGATAAAACACCAAAGTTCATAGTTCCAAACATCATAATCTGGTTATGACACTTAATGAAGGTTATATACGTGTTATTCAATCCGTAAAACGTTGTTTTCGATTTAAAACCCCCAGTTCCTCGGAATTTCCTCGGAATATACCGAGGAGATTCCGAGGAAATCCTTATGTTCGTCAGCATTTCCTCGGAATATACCGAGGAGATTCCGAGGAAAAAGAATCTATAATCAAATCCCCATCTCCTCGGAATTTCCTCGGAATTTTCCGAGGAAATTCCGACGAACATAAAGAGTTCCTCGGAATTTCCTCGGAATTTTCCGAGGGAATTCCGAGGAACTTGGGGTTTTCAATCGAGAAGATCTATTCCGAGGAAATTCCGAGGAAAACCTATCTGTCCTCGGAATTTCCTCGGAATTTTCCTTTAAAAAAAAAAAAAAAAAAAGGTCGACGCTAGTCTGTTTCCGAGTCGTCATCACCAGATGAATCTGAATCTGGATCTTGGTGAAACTCTCCAATCACTGGTTCATCCTCTACGTGAACGGCGGCTTCTTCTCCGAAGTCAGTTAAATCGACTACAAGGCCAACTCCACCTAAATCTTCTGCTGCACTTAAGTTGCCGGATGTGCTTGGTTGTAGTGGGTCTTCCAGCTCAGAACTTCCCTGAACTCGGCCTCTCGGGTTGAGTCTTGTAACAGTAACCCATGGATCATCTCTGTTCCTTACCCGGGGGTACTTGATATAACAAACCTGATCGGCCTGAGAAGCAAGAATGAAAGGATCATAATATTGCAGCTTCCGTCTTGAATTTACTGATGTAACACCAAATGCATCTGTTCTCACACCTCGATCTGGAGTGTTGTCGTGCCAGTCACAATAGAAAACAGTACAGCGCAATCCAACCATGCCCAAATACTTGATTTCCAAAATCTCATTTATGTGTCCGTAGTATACATCATCTCCTGATGCAGAACAAACACCAGCATCGTAAGTCGTACTCGAACGTCTCCTCTTCTGAGTTGTGAATGCATATCCTCGAGTACAAAATCTCGGATATGACTTCACAACAAAGTTTGGTCCAACGACCATCTCGCGTATCCAATCGTCAAATGTTTCACCTCTGGCCAAACCATCACTCACATAAGTAAACATCCATCCACCAAATTCTCTCTGCTTCATTTCTTCTAGTTCGTCCTCTGTGGCGTATCTATATTCTAACCGCTTTTCTGCCATGAAAATCCTTTCATATTGAAGAACATCTTCGCAGTTGGTGAGTAAATATGTTTGCAAATGACTGCGCTCCTGATCAGTAAGTCGACGGTCCTTTGGTTTTCCGCTAAGTCGTCCAACGTCTGTGAAAATGTCTGGAACCTTCCAATGATATGTTGCCCGTTCGCCTCTATCATCATGCCGAGCAGGTCTTCTGTTTTTGGTCTGAACTTCTGCTGGAAAGTAGTACTCGGCAAAGTTTGAAGTTTCTTCATTGATCATCTGTGCGACTATAGACCCTTCCACCCTACTTAAATTTTTCACCATCTTCTTCAAATGGAACATATACCGCTCATACAGATACATCCATCTATACTGCACAGGACCACCAAGTTCCAATTCTCTTACCAGGTGAATAACAAGATGCTCCATAACATCAAAAAATGAGGGAGGAAATATCTTCTCAAGGTTGCACTGAATCACAGCTATGTTAGTCTTCAAATTTTCAATACCTTCAAGAGTCACTGATCTTGTGCATAAATCGCGGAAGAAACCACTTATCCCTGCAATTGCTTCATGAACATTTCGTGGTAATAGTTCCTTGAAGGCAAACGGAAGGAGACGCTGCATCATTACATGGCAATCATGGCTTTTCAAGCCAGTAAACTTTCCTTCCTTTCTGTCGATACAGTTACGCAAATTAGATGCGTAACCGTCTGGAAATTCCACATCGTTTGAAATCCAATCAAAGAACGCATCCTTTCCCGCTGCATCAAGTCGGTATATGGGAAAAGGAGCCCTACCACTCTCATCAACATGAAGTTCTGAACGAGCACATATATCGACTAAATCCAGTCTTGACTTCAAATTATCCTTTGTTTTACCTTGAACATTAAGGATCGTGTTCATGAGATTGTCAAAAAAGTTCTTCTCGATATGCATGACATCTAAATTATGCCTTAGTAGATGATCCTCCCAGTATGGCAGATCCCAAAAAATACTTTTTTTGTGCCAGTTATGTAGGTTTCCAACACCATCTACCGGAAAATGCTCATGTCCACCGACGTCTGGCGTCCTTTCTGCACCAAAATCTCTAAGTTGTGTCTTCAAATCTTTCCCACGAATTTCCGGAGGTGGACTGTCAAACACCCTCTTGTTCTTCGTAAACAAATTCCTACTTCTACGATATGGATGATCTGGTGGTAGAAATCTCCTGTGACAGTCAAACCAACACGTTTTCCTTCCGTGTTTTAGTTGGAAAGCATCAGTGTTATCTTGACAATATGGACATGATAGCCTTCCATGCGTTGTCCATCCAGATAACATACCATATGCTGGAAAATCACTTATTGTCCACATTAGTACTGCCCGCATTTGAAAGTTTTCTTTATACGAAACATCGTATGTTTCAGCACCTTGAGTCCATAGTTGTTGCAACTCATATATTAGTGGCTGAAGAAACACATCAAGTGATCTCTTAGGATGCTCTGGTCCGGGAACGAGAATCGAGAGAAACAAAAACTCTCGTCGCAAGCACAAGTTTGGGGGTAGGTTGTATGGTGTAAGAATGACTGGCCATAGAGAATACTGTCTTCCACTCTTGCCAAACGGGCTGAAACCATCAGTACATAATCCAAGGTAGACATTTCTTCTCTCATACGCAAAGTCGGGATACTTTGATTGGAAATGCTTCCACGCTTTTGCATCTGAAGGATGTCTGATCTCACCATCTGTTGAGTGCTCCGCATGCCATCTCATTGGTTGCGCTGTGCGTTCAGACAGATACAGCCTCTGCAACCTTTCCGTCAAAGGCAAATACCACATCCTTTTATATGGTACTGGAACTCTTCCACTCGTATCTTTATAACGAGGCTTCCCACAAAATTTGCATGAAACCCGCTGTTCATCCGCCCTCCAATAAATCATGCAGTTGTCTCTGCATACATCTATTACCTGATACGATAAACCAAGACCAGCTACGAGTTTCTGAACCTCGTAGTATGAGCCAGGAGCTACATTATCTTCGGGTAGAATACCTTTTACATAATCAGCAATCGCATCCACACAGTCTTCAGCCAAATTATAATCCGTCTTAATGCCCATCAATCTTGTAGCAGATGATAAAGCTGAATGACCATCTCTGCAACCTTCGTACAATGGTTGCTTTCCAGCATCCAACATATCATAAAATCTCCTAGCTTCGGCATTGGGTAAATCTTCCCCTCTAAAATGATCATTTACCATCTGCTCAGTACCTACACCGTAATCTACATCCGTTCTAATTGGATCTTCTAATCTAACCGCTGGCTGAGGTTCGCTAGTACTACCAAGTTCATAATCAGTTTCTCCATGATGATACCAAATTTTGTAACTTCGTGTAAACCCACTCAAATATAAATGAGTCCAAACATCCCATTCTTTAATAACTTTTTTATTTTTACAATTAGAGCAAGGACATCTTAACATACCTGTTTTTGCTTCCGGTTGTCGGTGAACTAACCCCATGAATTCGGTTATACCTTGTTGGTATTCTTCCGTAAGCAATCTCGTGTTCGGATCCAAATGAGGTCGATCGATCCAAGAACGAAAATAATTTGAAGAAGACATGTTTTTTATGAATCAAATTCGTGTGTAAAGAAAGTGAGAGGGAGGATGAAGATATGGTGTGAATGAAGAGGAAGAGGGGTGCTTGTATTTATAGTTGAAATCCTGCCGACGGTCCGAGGAAATTCCGACGGAATTCCGATGCAAACGGCTAGTTCGTCGGAATTTCCTCGGAATTTTTAAAATCCCCCCAACTTCTCTCCAACGGCTCTCTAACGTCTATAATATTTCCTCGGAATTCATCGGTTTTTTCCGAGGAATACTAGTTTCCTCGGTATTCCGTCGGAATATTCCGACGAAATGAATTTTCCTCGGAATTCCGTCGGAATATTCCGACGGAATTCCGAGGAAGCAAAATTTTGTGTTTCCTCGGAATTGCCTCGGAAATGCCTCGGTATATTCCGAGGAATTCATTTTCCGTCGGAACGTCCGTCAGAATACCGCTGTTTTCTTGTAGTGGAATAGGCTACTGGGGTGAAAGACGGAGAGATTGCAAATCTAAAAGATGAGGATAAGGTTGATCATTTGATGTTGGCTCACTGACTAACTAGAGACTAAGGAACTTGAATCTCGGTGCAGCATCCATTCTTTGTTTTTATCTATTCCTGAGTTCTGTTATTGTTGGGAAGTTTATGTCCTTACCTTACAAATGACCATTGTTCCACCTGTAGAAAAATCAGTTGGAGAAACAAAGATTTTCTAAAGCTACAATTTCAAAGCTCTTTGGCTAATTTATAATGTTAATTTGAGAAACAGGTCCATAAAACGAGCACCTCAAACTGCACCGTCTGATTTTATTCTAGGGTGGGGAAGTAATTGTATTTAGTGACTTCTCTGCTGAGAAATCAAAATATCAGAGGTAACAACAATCAATATGACAAATATGATTTAGAAATTCTATGTCAAGTCAATCGTGTAAAACGCAAGCATTATGATGACTTTAGCTGTTTAAATTAATTTGAATGAAATACATATACATAAAATATGAACTTCTGTTAGAATTGTGAGAAAGTTAAAGGATAAAACTTATTAAACCAAGCTTTGTTATGTCTTTTAGTTTTTTTTTTTGCAGATATATATCTTCATTGTGTTCATGGTCAGCCACAATCAATAAAGTGAGAAATAACATTTTTACCGAAGGAGCCCAAAGTTACTCTCTTCTTTCATTCTCTCTTACAGGGTTACAGTATTTAGCGGCAATAAACCAACCCTGTAATAAATCAGGTAAATGGTAACCATATTTATATAATCCCTCTGTCACCTCCGTTGTTGTATATTTTTCTCAAGAGTTATTATGTTGTCTTTAACCAGGTTTATTACGAGTAGTTGTTGATCTCTCTCCAAGTTATGAGCTTCCTGCTGGTTTTGAGGTATGTCGTAATCACATTTCAGGTTGAGCCCAAAGTTGAAGCTGAATCATGGTTTGTAATGTCTGGTTTTAATGAAAACTTCGTTGTATTGGGAGAATGGTTAGGCGGTAGTCCTAAACAGAAGAAGAGATCGAAAGCAAAATTTGGTAGGAGATTTCTTTGAAGAAGGCGTTAAGATTAAGAATTTTCTCCAAATCAGCTTTCTACAGAGATTGAGTTATTCACGAGGTGGTCTTAGTGAAAGGATTGATGTGAGGGCATGTTTCAACCGAGTATAAACACTGAGAGTATTCTTTGGTTTCTATGTTTAACCATCTCTTCTCCTGCTCATGCGTAAATCCGATTTATATCATTTTTGGAATTCCATACATCTAACCGAGTTTGGTATACAATGTGGAATTTCACAAAGATTGTAAAAAAGGTGGGTGTGGGCCGTGTGGCAACTTGGAATCACCACTTGATTTCGACCAGCAATATGTAATCCAAACAATTAATTATTACGAACTGAAAATTTATGTTTAATATTTTAATTTACGTTTTAATTAGGTTGATCTTACAACAACATTCATATAAATAAAAAACATTTCCATTTATACGAATTATAATAACAAACATGAATGACATACCAAACAAAATAACAAACATGAATGCTTTTTTTTTGGTAGAGCATGACTGGTATTAAATAAACTAATACGGCTCTGATGTCCAACGCCAAATAAAGCATGAATTAAGGACAATATATTACAAGATGTATTATGTGGTCAATGACGGTTCTCACGCTCAATATTCTAACATCCTACATAACTAACTAAACATGGCATAGAAATAATGGTTCACAAATGATATAACCAACCCCCGTTGAAGTTAAAAGCAAATATCAATCCAAACATTTATATTTACAAATGTTCATTGAAATATAAGATGTTTCTATATTATTTTTAATTTACTGCCCCGCCCATAGGGCGGGTTTACCCTAGTTAATAAAAAAATTCCAATACATTTGAATAACTGTGAACAAATATACTTTAGGCATATGTAGGTAAGAGCTCTAATCTTAAATTCTGCGAAAGTCATGTGGTTTAGGTGGCATTCTTGCTGTTGAATACGTTCACGCCGTCTCAGTCTCACAAAATGTTTAAACTGACGTCTGAGAATATGTTGGTTAGTGTTGAAATCTCATAAAAACATTGTTACTCACTTAAATAACAGCCACATGATCAAAGATTCTTGGACCCACGTTCGAACCAACAAATCATCAACTACGCACCAACAGAATGTTATGTTGGGTATATTAAGGGTCATTTGCTAAAAACAACCCAAATATTCAAGTCAAATCTAAAAGTGTACCCCACTTTCAGTCAAATGCAAAACAAACCTAAAAGGGTAGTGAAAATACTAGTTAACCCTTATGACCAAACAAAAAAACAGAAATGTATTTTACGTTTCTATCCTTCGGAAGTCTACACGTAATAAAAGAAGTCTACATATATATAGATTTCCTACGATGTCTACCTTATAGACTTATTTTGTAGTCTACACTCTAATTTGATCTAATAATTTAATTTTGAAAATGTATAAAAATAATTATTGTGATATTTTTAACTAATCATCAATATAATGGATAATATGAACTAAATAAATTAAAATTTCATATAATTGAACAATTTTGAAGAATATATACTAATTTGGTTATCATGTGTTAGACAATGTTCATAGTTTAGAAACAAAATGTTCTTACATGTTATGTCTTTTAGTAGTTGATTTCATAGGGTTGGATTTTAGATTTTGTTTTTTTTATTGTTTTGTTATCTTAAATCTGCATAGTAATGTTTAGTAGTTTATATTTTGTACAATTGAGACTTTTTGATTATCAAGCAAAACATTTAGCGTTTGAGATTTGTGGTTTAGGGTTTAGGGTTTCGTAGACCTACAATAAAGTCTATTTATCTGTAGACGTCCTTTTCAGTCTATTTTATTGGTATTTACAAAAAATCTTAAATTTTAAATTAAATTTAGGGTATAGTAGACGTCTTTTTGGTCTACTAGGATACAATTGATTAATTTAGGGTATAGTAGACGTCTTTTTTAGTTTAATAAGACCTGAAATTACAAAAAAGATTGATTAAATTTTGTTTTTATGGAAACGGAAATGATATCATATATTAAACTTATTATAAAAATAAAGAAAAAATAAATAAATTATATATATAAATAAAGAACAAAAAATAATTTATATAAATATATAAATATATATATAAAAAATTGTAATAGACATACCGATTGTAGACCTACTTGTGTGTCTACGGAACCGGAAACAATTTAATTTAACCAAAATAATATAATCTAACAAGTATTAAACCAGAAAAGTTTTAACCTAACCGGATAACTTTCCCGACATATAAATACAATTTTTAGTCTTCATTTGGTAAAAAAAGACAAACCCTAGCGGCCGTTACTCTCTCTCTCTCTCTCTCTCTCGGGCGATTTCCGGTGAAGTCAACCCGTTTCTGCCGCTTACACTGGTTGCCGTCCCGCTGCTGCTGCTATATCTTCCCTCTGTAAGGTAGTAGTCTTCGATTTGTTCTGTTTCATGTTGATTCACAGATTTTGGTCTTTGTTGAAGTCTTTGTCGATGTCGTGTCTCGTCGTCGTTGTCAGAGTCGTGTCGTAGTCGTGCCGTTGTTAAGTAACTTTTTGCTTTTTTTTTCAGATCTGAGCCGGCGAAGGAACATTGTGTATGTATGTCTCTCTATCCAACTGTTGAGGTAATTTTCTCTTTATCTGGTTCATGTCTTGTGTGAATGTACAAACTGATTCGATAAATCTCAGAGTTCAGTTTTGTTTTACCCGTAAGGGCCTGGTTTAAGTTCGAGTGGTTGTTTTTTTGCAGCTTTTGAAGGGCTTGAGAAAGAAGAGGGCCACCTCAAAACAACTAATCACAACAATATTGTAACTTCAGCTCGTAATATTCACTGAACTTGATAGTTAATCCTTGGAGTTTTCCCTTGACATTTCTAGTCTGATTTTTCCTTGCAGGTTCAACTTCTCTACTCTTTTCAAGAGAAATCATGAGTAGGCTATAAGCAATCTAGCTAGAGTAGTGATGATTCTTCTGCCATAACCGGCATTGACAGCTTGCTGGCAAGTGAGGTGCCTATCGGTTATCAGGCTGGGACTTTCACTTTAGAGGACTGACCTACAGTCCTGGCATGGCTCGGTCTAGGTTGGTCCCACTTTTAATTCTGTTAATCATAAGAGCAAAAAAAGATTTGAGTCTTACTTTGTTTATTTGTTTGTTTAACAGGCGTTTAAGAGAGATTCTCCACCGGTTGTAGACTTCAATAGCGATCTTGAAACTCTCTGAGACGAGAAAATTGCAAGAAGGCGGAAGCTTTGTATCCACTGTCAATACTGTATCACAACCAACTGTTACGGACATTGCAGGTTTCTAATTTTTGTCTTTTATTAATGCAAATTGATTTTTAGATTACCGAACTTATGTTTTCTAGATAGACATAGCTTTTATAGATCCATGAGTGTGTATTAAAAGTCAACTCTCCTCTGTTTAATTTTGCAGCATCAGTATGTCTATGGAGTTCTTGTATTTTAAGCCATGGCCACATTCATTGGCCAAGTCTATGTTCTATCGTTGATTGCACTCTTTGTGGCCGCTTCAACTGCCCTGATTGTGCAACCATTTTTTGGCTAGAATTGGAGGATATGAAGTTTTTGGTAATAGGTGTTTGTATTATATGCCTTTGTACTAGCTATATTGTATTGTGCTTTTGTATCACTGCTGTATTATGTAATTTTCTTGGATATTCTGTACTGAAGTGTACTCGACCGAAAGTAGACTTGTTTAATACAACTCCAAATGAATACATCAAAGTTAAGACTCACAGTTCAACAAAATGTCATCACGTAACACAACTTAAAAGCAATAAAACATGGCACATAATACTGACTCAAGACCACAAATTCAATATAAGTTTATAAGTTTCACACTTGTCTATCTCTATTGTAAAATTATGTGCGGTAAGGAGTAAATAAAAACACATAAATACTAATAATCAACATAAGAGAGTCCCATTCTAATATTTCTGATTTTTTTCTCAAGGTACGTAGAAATGATCTTACATATCACTCTTCCATAAACTAACATTCTTCAACCACAACAAGTATTCTCTTTTCACTTTTGAAATTATAAAGTAGACTTATAAAGACATCTACACTTATTAGCTAACTAGATAGTAAAATCAAAATGTTGGTAATTTAATAATTATAAAAGATTATATTTTCAAAATACCTCAAGACCATTAGGATTAACTAACGCACACTGTCAAACTAAAAAATCTTGAAAATACATTACGAATAATACACAAATCCATCTTTTATAGATTTTTCTATGTAGACTTTATAATCCGTCTACATAATAATAGACTGTTTTTTCAGTTTACGTTTGTAGACTGTCAAGTTAGTCTATAATTAGGGTTAGTTTTTGCAATTGAAAAATCCATGGGTTATCATTTGTATTTAAAAAAAAAGTTATGATTTTATATGAGTAGACTTTATTTTCAGTCTACATTTTGAAAAGGTTAGTTTTTGCAATTGACCAGAATTCAACCAGAATTTGATTTTCCAAAGGAGACTTCATTTACAGTCTACATTTTTTAATTTTTTAAAACAGGTTAGTTTTTGCAATTGACCAAATTTGACTTTGTACAAATAGATTGATATGAACGTCTACACATGTGTAGACTTCAACTGAAGTCTACCCCAAATTCGAAAGGTTAGTTTTGCATTTGACCAAAATAAAAAAGTAGACTTCATATGCAATCTACGTTTTTTTTTCCTGAGAATAGTAGACTGAATATGAAGTCTACACTATTTTTTGATTCGGTCAACTATATAATCTTTTAGTCAAATACAAAACTAACCTATTCAACGGAGTTAAAGTTTTGGTCAAATGCAAAATTGACTTTTTGTAGACTTTCATAGCAGTCTACATAATGTAGACTTCTCGTGAAGTCTACTATGAAAAGTCAAAAGTTGCATAGAGTTTGGCCAAATGCAAAAACTAACCTCTTTACGTAAACTTCTTAGTAAGTCTACCTACTTTTTTGTTTTTGTTTTCAAAGGTTAAGATGCAGACTTCTAAGGAAGTCTACTATACAAAAAAAATTATTTTGGTCAATTGCAAAAGTAACCTGTGCGTTGAACAATAGATCGCATCGTACGTCTACACATAAGAGTAGACATACAAAACAGTCTACTATCGCGACACAGATATGAAAAATGACAAAAACCCAGTAAATAGTTATCTTTTTTTTTGTGTAAAGCTCGTTTCCACCATTTACCACCGTCCAAGCTCCAAATATGACCAAAAAGAACCACCTTTTTCGACTAACCACTGAATAAACTCGAAAATATGAAAGTTTAGATTACAAAAATGGAAGTTATGAAAGATTTTCAGATGAAAATGAAGAGGAAATGAGAGAAAATGAAGATTTGTTAGTTTAGAAAGAGAAAAAAGTGGTTACAAATTGAATTCTTGAGGTTTTAAGAGCTCAAAAATGGTGGTTTATGGTGGTTGGAAAATTGATGATAATGGTATTGTTGTAAATAAGAAGAAATGTTTAGGGTGTAATAGGTTTTTTCTCATTTTCAAAATTATTAAATAATTATTTAATAATGGCACTTTGGTAAATAATTGAAAAACATAAGGAGGATTTGGAACTTTCAAGGATGAATAGTAATGACAAAAAAAAAGAGGTTGGTTTTGGAATTGACTCCAAATTTTAGGTTGATTTTGAAAAAAGCCCGTATATTAATGGGACTCACACGAAAATTCATGAAGTCATTCTTCCCACTTATATTCAAACAAAGTCGTTTTAAATTCTTCAGCATTCATAAATGATCTTACACTAATCAAGAAAAAATATACTATTGAATTTGCTATTATCCAGCGTATAAGAAAAAAAAAACTGATTTTAGATTGAAAAGTGGATCGTTAGACTTGCATGCTTCTTTTTATCTCTATCTACTTTTTACTGCACGTCTATACTATACAAAATTTTTTACTTACTCACCATCGGTTTAACAAACGGCATAAGTATACAAAAAATTAGTTTGGTACTAAAAAACTTTTGCCCTTTGATGAAGTGAAAGCTTGCGTGGATAATAACCCGCGAAAAACGCTGTTTTTCTTCTTCAAAATATGTTGTTCTTTTTCCTACCGCGTAGACGAGAAGAACTTGCGGTTGCGTAGATATAAAACGGCGGCGAGAACGGCAGCGATCGAGCAGAGCGTTCCCCAAAATATGAAAGTGGTTTGAAAGCAATACATCCCATAACACTTTCCGTCAAAACGTCCGTCGAAGGCAGCTCCATCACGGTAAACTTTGGCGGCGAATAAACCGAAACCGAAAGAACCAATCGGAATGCTTCCTACAACGATGTTGTGGTTAACTCCAAAGTGTTTTGTCCCAAAAAGCTCGGCAGTCATTGTGACCGAGAGAGAAGTCAAAGCTCCTAAGAAGACACCGATAATCGCCGTGCTAGTGTAGAGAGCGATGTCGGAGTCAATGAGGAGGACTAGAAACGAAGCAACCATTGCTACCAATGAAACCGCCATAGAAACCGGGCTTGATGGCATGTACTTGTTCCTGTAATGAATATAAAATAATAGAGTTAGACTTAGAATACATTCCGAGAAGTAAGGAAAAATATTATAAAAATGGTGATCGATTTGTCGAAGGTTGTTCAATGAACTAGACCAACCACGTAGGTGACATGCAAGGAATACAACATATGTTATAACTGTACGTGCTAGGTCAACGTAGTTGTATTATTAATGGGATAACTGATTAGGTTTTTAATTAGTACTATCTTTTTGATTAATAAAAAGGGCAACGGATAAAAGGTCAAAAGTGATTTTACCTAGAGAGGAAGTAATCAAGTAACGAAGGAAGCAAGCGGCCAAAAAACCCGAACGACGACGAGAGAGCGACCAAAGAAGTGGTCGCGGCACAACCACGAGATTCAGCTATTTGACCAAGGTTGTTCATAAACACTAGCCCCACCGTTGGACCGAACAAATACAGACCGAAGTAAATCCAAAAATCGAGTTTCTTACATAGTTTTGTCCACTCAACCTCTTCTTTAACTCCAACTATCACCTTCTCATCAAACTCTTCTTCCTCTTCTTTATTTTGATCTTCTTCACTAGGAGCTTCCAAGTCGTGTACCTTTTTTTGGCTTCTTCTAGAGGAAGCAAGCTCTTTGACTCCAACTCCAACTGGTATAGCGAGAGGAGCAAGAAGAAACAAAACAATGCCAACGAGCACTAAAACCGCAGGAGCAGTGAGAAGACTCGTAGCCACAGCGTAAATCCCCGTGGCTATAGTCACAACAAACAAAACAATAAACCCCACGTTAATATCCCATGACGAAGACGACGTCGCTTTTGCTTCTCGCATCAGCATAGGAGCCGTCACGAGACAACCGACCAATGGGACGAGAGAGTTGAGCAAAAGATAGCCAGAGGCAGCTTCGCGTTGAGACGAGTAGAAGAACGTTTGAACCATGTCGGTGTAGATTTTCCCACTCAAACCTTGATAACTCGCCGTGATCCCCACGGCAACTTGACGGTTCGGAAAACTGTTGATGGCGACGATGTAACAAGCCGTGTTGATCCAGCAGATGCTGTTCCCCGCCAAGAAACTCAAGCCCCAGATCTGGTAAAACGACAACGTGAACATCTTTTTGACGATGCAGAGATACTGGAGACCGTAGCCAGCGAAACCTAAAGAACCACCGGCGAGAAGGACCAGTGGCAGAGGAAGATAAACGGCGGCGATCCCGGAGATAAAACCGAGGACTTTTCCGGCGTCGGAGGCGAAAGAGAGGTAGTTGAGTTTAAACTGAGAGATTGAGAGAAACTCTTTGAGCTGTGAAGAGTAAGCAGGGAAGCTCAGGTTGGTGCCATTGATAGACTGAAGCCAGAGGATTGCGACGAGGCTAAACCACCGGAGAACGTTTGGAGACATGTTTTATTAAGAGAGAGTGCTTAATTAACTCGGTTGGAAAATTAGAAAATATGGAGATGATTCGTTGAGTGGATTCGAAGTCGATTTTATATTCCTAAAGGGATTTAGTGTTGTGGTAATGAGAAGGAAGGTGTGGTTAGTTTCGTAATCAAGAAAAAGGAAAGAGCTAAATTAATGCATAAATTAAATGCTGATGTTGCCTGTTTTCTTTTAACGTTTTGTTTCAGTATTTACAAGCGTTTTAAGTACATTTTCTATTTATAAATGAATTAGACTTCTATTTTATTTAAACTTTTTTATTAATGATTAATTATAATATTACATATTACGAAAAATATTAAATAATGATTTCACAATCCATAATTCTTTCTGTCTTATGAAAATTTACGTCTAACAGTATTCTTTGAACTATGTTGGAGATTTATATATTTTTATTAATATGTATGTAATTAATCTTTTCTATGACTTGAAGCCTAAACCTCCTAATTTAGAAACGTTGATGAACAGTTAGTAAAAACCACCGGACTAAAATGATTTCCACAAAAAACTTTTATTCTTACAGTCTAACAATTAATTATGATTTAGTAAAGTTGTTAGATGGTGAAAATAAAATTAAATAACTACGATAGTAATAAATTTCACAAACTCACAAAGACCACTAATCTTTTATGACATTCTTAAGTTACGTTACTTACGTACACCGGTATATAAGGATATATAAGTATATAACTAAGTTGTTGACAACAGAAGTACGTATAAGAAACTTCGTATAAATATAACTAGTGATAGAATTATGTGTTTCCTGACGTATCAGAATTATGTGTTTTCATCAAAGTAAAATGTTTACATAGAACGTTTCTACCATACCGGCAACCAACTCTTCATGTCTTTTTTTATATCATCCCATGAGGAAAAACATATACTTTTGTGTGAGAATTAGATCATACCACAGTTTGCTAACCTAGTTTAAGAAGAGAGGAAATATACATTCGGGAAAGATGTTAGTACATGATCAAGTCAATATGTACATTAACATTATCGATGTCAAGAAAATATTAAAAACTCACATATTGTTTTTAAATTTCTGAAGTGTAGCACACCAACATTTTTAACTCTGTCCGAACATGAAGAAATTTTGAACCCCTTCTTTGAGAATGCAACGAACCAAACAATCTCGCAAACATCAAATACAAAACGATGTATTCAACCTTTGCAGAAGCCTTGACATAACATGATATATTAGCAAGATTTCCAGGAAATCAATGAATATCCGAGAGAAACAGACTGTGATCCAACCCGTTCCGTGGAAACTACCCGCCCCATGGCCCCAAACTGGACATGCAGGACATCGACCCCAACCCCTAACGCCAAGCGCACCAACAACCTCATAAGTAGTACCTTCTAGCATCTAAACAAGATACTCATAATCCGCGTATGTAAAACCGTACCTTTGAGTTCTAGCTAGAGAAAAATCTACAAAATGTATTTTAGACGCTACTTTTCACATATTGTAACACCTTTAAGGCTGCTTGATATAGTGGATTCGATGAACTGATGAGATTCATGAGAGCTGGCTGAGCCATAGTCGTCAGATAAAGGTCAATGAGAAGGTCTCCAACATTTTTCTACATTTCAGACTGGATTCTACAAGGATAGAGGAGACTTGCACGTAAACTTGTCTCATCCAATAATTTGATAACATCAAACAATATCCAAACCAAGTATTCACTCTTTGATATCTCAAAAATTCAGCATATCTAAAATACTAACATATATGATTCATACAGACACTATATCTAAATTCAATATGGATAATGACATGATGATACTAGAAAAACTTATAAACTGCAACGTCTGGTACTTATTTTTCGTTTTCATATAAAGTTGTACCTTAAACTATATATTATTATATTAGAATAACATATCAATACATAAATGCACCATTTGAATTTCAAAATCAACATTATTGGAAACACTTACAATAAAACACGTATTGTGACAAACATATATGTTTATTCGTAGGGAATAAATATGACGTTCTAATTAAACGCTAAATTTTCTATTTTTCACAATGATAAGTTACATTCAACTACTATTTAAATAAAGTCTAACCAATTAATGAGTACGGTCGCACAATAATTCGAATTCCTGATATATAATAAAACTCACTAATTCACAATTGGCATATAAATATGTACTAAAACAATATAATGTTCACAACTAAATTAAAAATCGTGATTGATACTTTCATTCTCTTTCACGTTTCATGATAAAAGAAGAAGCGTTAATTAATGTCCTTGTTTCTAGGAAACACGCACCATGACACAGGTTTAGGATAGAAACTGACTCTCCCGTCATTGACCTACTTTCTTGCGTATTGTGCAATTTGTTCTTTGATTTCGACGTAGAAACTGTAGATTGGTTAGGATCAAAACCGACTCGTCCGTCATTGAAATATTTTCTTGCCTATTGTCATATTGTCCTATGTTTTGGTGTTTTGGACGACGTGAGAATGGTAGCTCGTTTAGGATCGAAACCGACTCGTCCGTAATTGACCTATTTTCTTCTTACTATCTTGCCTAAGATAATTCTTTTTTTTTTTAAACGTATAAAATAGGAAGAAATGATGTTTAAAAAGACAGCAAAAGAAAGAAGTCGTAGCTCGTTGGTTGATATCCAGCTGTGTGTTCTTCATCAGACAATCTCCAATAATTTCATACCGACACCAACTCCAGTGGTACTCCAGTTGCCAATTCGGCTTACCTTCAATCTTTTTAAAGACTTCTAACACATTTATTTTATTCAAATTAAACATTTAGAACATTAGAGATTCTTTTTAAAAAAATTGGTCAGGAGGCTTTTTCTTTTTAACATCTCTATTAATTTACCTTTTTTATAAATAAAACTTCAAATTTATAGAACAATAGTGAAAAATATTCACATACAGAATACTGTGAGTCTGTGAGTATGATAAAGAATAAAGAATGGAAACAAACAACCGTACACAGAAACTAAAGAGTAAGATAGACTCAAAACCACTGCATCCGATCCACATTTAGAAGCATCATACTTTTTTTCTTTTGATCAACAGAAGCATCATAATTCAAACCATCTTTTTAGGAGAGAATCTAAACTTGTGTGGAGTATGATAGACAATCAAAAATATTATGTTAAAGTCCGCCTTGTCTCTAAGACGAATTAGATGTTTAACCGAAAAATAACCCAGCTGATTGTCACCTAGAATTCTCTCCCGCCACACATAATAGGTCGTTGCTTGGAACAAACATTTCAGAATGAATATGGTCCATTTGAAACTAGTTTATGTATATATCTTAACCAGGGTGCAGGTTTCTTGTGCTTTCTAAATATAAGTAGTCAAACTGTTCTCATGTTCTGACATGTGCAAAACATTACTCGGCAATATATTAACAATCATGTTATTCTTAAGAATATCACCTATCTTCAATCAAAATAATTTGGCTGTAAACACACTCATCTTCGTTTATTTGTCGAGAGACAAATCAGCATTTCATCTACAAAAATCAAAAACACCAAAGCCCAAAACTAAAATAGAAAGCCCGAAGATCATTTCAAAAGCCACATTGTATATTAGTGTTATTGGCTAATTCAGCCCAATATCACAAACCTTTTAGCTTTTCCAAAAGCAAAAATTGAAGAGAAAAAAACCCGAAGCGAACAGAACAAGTGAACAACCAGACACTCGCCATTCGGTTCGGGTATCCAAAATAACCCAATCGGGTGGGTCCGGAATGCTTAAGCGAATATTACTTATCGGTTTAATTAGATTTTAGGGTTTAGTCTGTGCGAGTCTTTCTTGATTTCGAAGCAGCAGCTTCGTCTCCGGCGAACAGAACCCTGACCCCGGCGACTTGGACTCCGGCTCTGGAAACTCAGCAGGCCTCGGTTCGAAGGTAATCGACTTCTCTCTCTCTCTCAATTGCTCTTGATTTGAGAAGCGAATGAAACAAAAAACTCAGAGTGTGCTGAGGAATCCTGAAGGTTTGACAATGGATGGTGTGGGGGAAAGCTCTTCGGTAGGAGAGAAGCCTGTGGTTGTTAGGGTTAAGCGTAAAGTAGGACAATCTCCGCTCGATGCTTTCTGTAAGTTTCAGTAGAATCTCTCTTTGGATCTTTACGCATATGCTATCTATGTATCTCCTAAATTGAATATGTTGTGGCAATTAGGGCTGGAGATAAATGAAAGACCTTTCAAACGACCCTTACTCGACTTCTCAAAGCTATCTTTATCCAATTCCGAAACGAAAGGTACTTTTGTCCTCTTCTCAGGTGGTTTGGACTCGGTGGAATCTTGAATTTTGTTCATGTGGCAGAGGATGTGAAGCCCAAGAAGGTGCTAGTGCGGCATTTGGAGACTGTCACGGACTCTGAAACCACTGTTGATATCATCCACTCTTTATTTGTGAGTGAACTTTGTTTTTTTTTTCTGGTTGAAAGTATATACCTTTGCACGTTGTTGTTGTTTTTTGTATGTTCTGACTGTTGTTATTGGGTGTTCTGCAGGAGTCTGATCTTGATGAGCAGAGTTGCAGTAAAGGAAAGTTTGAGGATCGAAAAATTGCCTTGAAGAAAGACAACGTATGTATTGTTTTAGGGGTCATGTCTCTTTACTGCTACTCGAGTGCTAGCTTTAAGTTCGTTTTGTTTTTTTGGGTCTGCAGAGAAAGGAACAGCTCTTGACCAAAGCTGTACAGCAGCAACAGGTAACATGTTTTTTTGAGATTAACATTTTAGGAGGAGATCTCGGTACTCTTTTTTAGAGGTATCTAATTCAAGACTTGTGTAATCAATTTAATCAAAAGTTCAACTATTCTGTTTAGACCGCTGCACAGAATGCTCGGTTTGAGCAAATATGGCGGAGCAGGAAGGGAAACAAGGAAGACATCCATGATAAAGAACTTCATGAGAGGTGTAGTTTCTACGATGTTATTCGTGTTGATGCTGAAGAAATGGGACCAGGCGATGCACCACCAGAGTAAGTTCTCTTGTAATATGCATTTGTAGTTTAGCTTTGGCTGAAGTATTTTATATCTATTGCTCTAGGGTTGAATCCTTGGAGGACCAGAAAATGCTGGCTAGTTTCTTGCCTCTCCTTAGAGAATGCATTCCAACAGCAGCTGAAGAGATTGAAGCTGGTATCCATTCCAGCCATACCGAAGCGTATGTTTATGATTTCTACGCTGTAAACGAAGAGATGGATATCAGTGAAGACAGTTCTAAGCACCAGTTTCCTCTGTGCGTAGTTTTTCATACTGAACTCCTTTCATTTATTTGTCTTTTGCCTCTTGTGTCACCTGCTGCTAATTTCGGTTCTGGGGTTATTTTAGTGTCATAGTTGAGGAGGAAGAAGAGTTCTACGATGGACCTGATGATGAATCAGACTATGACTCTGATGATTCAAACGGTACATTTTTACCATTCTTGTTGAACTTCTTAGACCAGTGTGGTTTGTATAGTTGATCCATGGTTGTGCTCTGTGTCCTAGATACGAAAGTCAAGAAAGAAGTACTACTAAACTATATAAATCTTTGTATGACTCAGCTGAAGATCATCCAAGGAATGATTACCCAGACGAGATCTCTGAAGAGGACTCTGAAGAAGAAGAAAAAGAAGAAGATGATGATGAGGAAGATGAAGATGAAGAAGAGAAGAGTGAAGCCTCTGATGAATCAAAAGACGAGGGGAGTTTAGAAAGACATGTGAGAATGGTCCTTGATGAGAATGAGGAGGTCTTTGATGGTTATGCAGAAGAGGATGTGAATGTTTATGGGGATAGCGATGATGAGGAGTTTGAGGACGCTAAGTGGTCTTACCGGTGAGATTCGTGTAGCAAATGAAGATGCTAATAAAAGACTATTAGTGTAAGGCTGTGAATCAAAATTGTTCACCTTCTGTTAAAACAAATCTAACCAGAGTTTGGTATAAGCGATCAAAGAGTTTCTTTCATGTTCTTCGCATTCGTATACAGTGCTTATACCAAGAGAAAGAACAAGTGACCTTCATATAGTGCTTAAAATATTTAATTTTGTTGCTGTGAGCTCGCTATTCATAAAAAAAAACAAATGTTTAAATCTTAATGTAATCATCTTTATTATTTTATTAAATAAATATGTTATAAAAATTTCAGTCGGCTATTCGATTCCCGGTTCGACCGGTCCAAATGTAACTAGTTAATCAGACAACAAGCGAGACGACGTCGTTTAAAGGTCTTGAACTCTGCGAAATCTTAGGGCTTCCGCGTCTCTCTTTCAAAATCACATTAGAGTTTCTCGTATCGTCATCGTCTTCGCCGCCGTGAAGCTCAGTGGAAGATGTTAACGGCCGATATACCACCGAACCAGTCAATCTACATCAAAAATCTCAATGAAAGAATCAAGAAAGAAGGTACACTCTCTTCTCTCCATCTGATTTCGTCAATCGATTTCAATACTCGTTGAATCTAGCGGCGAGATTGTTTAGTGTAGTATCTTAGTTTGCCTTGAGCTGCTAGCTTCCTAGGGTTTTCAAGAATCGTATTGAATCTAGCGGCGAAGTTTATGAGAAAGATATGTTGGCTCGAGGGGGGCAGTATCAGTCTCGTGTTGTTTAGATCTAACGTGGTTTTTGTTTTGCCAGAATTGAAGAGATCTCTTTACTGTTTGTTCTCACAGTTTGGGAGGATTCTCGATGTGGTTGCTTTGAAGACTCCTAAGCTCCGTGGCCAAGCTTGGGTTGCCTTTAGTGACGTCACTGCTGCTACTAATGCCGTTCGCCAGATGCAGAACTTCCCTTTCTACGATAAGCCTATGGTCAGTAAATCTTCTCTGTGTTAGTTATATGTGTTTTCAGCTGTTTCTTTGTACAACTAAAGATTGCCTCTTTCGGGTGTATGGGCTATTTATTTGCTTCCAGTCATGTGTATGAAACTAATGTGTGGTCTTTTTTTGAGTGCAGCGCATACAATTCGCAAAAGAGAAGTCAGATTGTATTGCTAAAGAGGAGGGAACTTTCGTTCCCAAAGATAAGAAGAGGAAGAAAGAAGAGAAAGGTAACTGATCCCAGACTTATGCTTTGATTAAGATTATGGTTTAGTTTTGGTGTTTATTTTATTTATTAGGGGTTTTTCATAATTTACTCTATATGTTAAGTATTTTGGTTTAGTTGTAGCAAGACCTATATATAAGGGTTTTTATTGACTTATTATAAGAAATTAACCAAGAGTTAACCTTAATCTCCAAGAGAGTTTATGGTTAATAAGAAGCTTAGCTTTTCTTAAGCAAAAGTAGATTCATATCAGTAACTTTGATTTTACTTTCTGCATTTGTTCTTTGAGATGTTGGATACAATGGTAAACTTAAAAAAAAAACTTTCACTTGCAGCTGAAAGAAAGCGTGAAGAAACCCAACGACCAAACACAGCTAATGGCCCAACTCCACAGAACGGAGCCCCTCCGGTAAGTGCCTTCTTCAGAACAATCTTTAACAGCAGTATTGTATTTGGAGATGATATTGATCTTTGTCTTATCTTTAAATCTTAAAAAGCAATCATCGTTCAAGCCGAGCGGACAAGATGCGATGCCACCAAACAACATACTCTTCATTCAGAATCTTCCGCACGATACAACAACCGCTATGCTTGAGTTCCTCTTCCGTCAGTATCCGGGATTCAAAGAGATAAGAATGGTCGCCGCTAAACCAGGGATTGCGTTTGCGGAGTTCGAAGACGATGTTAAATCTTCCATGGCTATGCAAGGTCTTCAGGACTTCAAAATCACTCCCCAGTTTCCAATGCTCATCTCTTTCGCCAAGAAATGAAGAGAAATGCTTGTGTTTTTGTTTGTCTTTTAAGATGATGACAACGAGACTTAATGTGTATAACCGACGGTTTAATGTCTTGGTTCCATTGACTCCGGTTTGGTTTAATCAGAGACCCTTACTACGCGGTTTCACATTTGAGGAATATCTCTTTGGCATTAAGTCAACCGTTTATAGAAATATTAAATTAAAAATGATGTTTTAGACAAGGCAGAAAAAGACAAGATAGAGAATCTTGCTCGATACGCAACCGTTGTCTTCTTTATCCTCTTCTCATAGATCATTTCTCTGAGGAAAGTTTCTTTTTTTTTTAGCAAACCCACTTTGTTTTTGTTCCTGTGAGTTTGAAAGTTGTCTCCCTTTGTTAAGACCATGTCGTCCACTTCTTTCTCCGACCTCCTTGCTTCCTCCGGCGTTGACTGCTACGAACAAGACGAAGACTTTCTTGGTGGGTTTTACCCGGAGAGAACCGGGTCGGGTTTACCCAAGTTCAAGACGGCTCAGCCTCCTCCTCTTCCGATATCACAAGCTTCTCATGGTTTCTCCTTTTCAGAGTTACTTGACTCTCCTCTTCTTCTCAGCTCCTCTCATGTAAAGCTTCCAACTTTCTTATCGCTTTTCATCTGTATATCAATTTTCCATTTTGAAATCCATGACAATCGGTAAACATTGATTCACTTGTGATGTTCTGTTCTTTGGCTTGTGTTAACTTGCAGAGTTTGGTATCGCCGACGACTGGAGCGTTTCCATATCAAGGCATCAATGGAACAAACAATCACTTAGATTTTCCCTGGCAGCTACAAACGCAACCGCAACCACCAAACGCCACTTCTGTATGTGTTTTCCCTTAATGTTTCTGACGCCATCTACAGACACTTGCCTTGTACTGAAACCAAAACTTGTTTCCTTTACCCTTTCTTTATACAGGCTTTACAAGAAACATACGTTGTTCAAGCTATCCAGAAGAAGCAGGAGGATCCGGTTCATCGTGAGTTTGGATCAGATCACCAGGTTAAGGTACCATCATACATGGTGGTGGGTAGGAACTCTAATGATGGTTATGGTTGGAGAAAATACGGTCAGAAACAAGTGAAGAAGAGCGAGAACCCTAGGAGTTACTTCAAGTGTACGTATCCCAATTGTGTTTCCAAGAAGATTGTTGAGACTGCTTCTGATGGACAGGTCACTGAGATCATCTACAAAGGAGGTCACAACCATCCTAAGCCTGAGTTCACCAAGAGACCATCAGGATCAAGAAGAATGTTTAATCCTTCTTCTGTTGTTAGTGAAACTCATGATCAGTCAGAGAACTCGTCGATTTCGTTTGAGTACAGTGATCTTGAGCAGAAGAGCTTTAGATCTGAGTATGGTGAGGTAGAAGAAGAGGAGGAACAACCTGAGATTAAGAGACTGTAAGTAGTTTTTTTAGTTAGTGGAAGCAAAAGGTTTTTAAGAGAGAAATTTTTTTGACATTTGAGTTTTTTGGTTAACAGGAAAAGAGAAGGTGAAGATGAAGGAATGTCTGTAGAAGTAAGCAGAGGAGTGAAAGAACCAAGAGTTGTTGTTCAAACAATAAGTGAAATTGATGTTCTTCTAGATGGCTTTAGATGGAGGAAGTATGGTCAGAAAGTTGTCAAGGGAAATACTAATCCAAGGTTATAAATCGTTTAACTAGTTTCTTGGCTTTTAAGAAGTTGTTTTCATGTTATACTAATCGTCTTTGTTCTAACTTATATATATGACAGGAGCTACTACAAGTGCACATACCAAGGTTGTGGAGTGAGGAAGCAAGTAGAAAGATCCGCCGAAGATGAGAGAGCGGTTCTCACTACCTATGAAGGAAGACACAATCACGACGTCCCAACCTCGCTGCGTCGGTCATGAAAACAATACATTCCTGGGACTTAAAGTCTCTAGTAATAACATTTTAGGATTTGGTGAAAGTAAAACACCTACTATGGCCATCTTTTGTGCTCATTACAGTTGTTTATTTGTAACACAGCAAGTAAGGAGTACATTGTGTTGTACAGAGTGGTGGTTAGTATTTATTTTTTATCTTCTTAGCCACGGAGAACCTCACTATTCACTTGTGTAACTTCAAACACTTTGGAGATGTTATTGAGACATGAATTTGTATAGAATTTGTGAATTTTAAGAATTGATTGATTTAAAACAAATTATGTGGATTGTGAAATTTATATAGATTGACTTATGAAATTTGATCATATTTTTTTAGATTAATATAGATTTTCATGAATTTGTATTACCTTTTTCTATCATTCTTTTTGTCAAGTAAATATATAACTTTTTTTTCCTAAATCATATAGCATGATTCTTTATTTTTTTTTTCAAATCTATACTATTATTGATGAAATGATTTAGCTTATTTGTCATGATTTCCATGATTTTAGGTAATTTTTCTTATATGTGTTTTAATTAGATTTAAGCTGAGTCATTAATTTATTAATAGTTTTTAGTTGAGTCCATAATTTATTAATTTAAATACTATAACTATAAAATATGTAATTAGATATATAATTATTTTGATTTTGCTTATTTGTCATGTTTTCCATAATTTTAGTCAATTTTGCTTATTTGTCATGTTTTATTAGGTTTTAGCTTAGTCATTGATTTATTAATAATTTTTAGCTGAATCGCTAATTTATTAATTTCTTAAAAAAATTTTGTAATGAATTTTGTATATAATTAAAAATGAATTTTGATTTAATAATATTTAAATCTATATGTTATATTAAAATTCTTATTTTCTTATTTGTCATATTTTATTAAGTTTTAAGCTTTTATATAGTTCATTGATTTATTATTAGTTTTTAACTGAGTATTTATTAATTTTCACAAAATCCGTAATGAATTTTGTATATAATAAAACACGAATTTTATTTTAATAATATTAAATTTATATGTTATATTAAATAATTAATTATAAACTAATATAATAAAATTGTGAAAATATATTTAAAAACTAAGAGAATTCTTATATATATTGTGTTGCTATCTGAAAACAATAATTTTTATTATAAAGTTAAAAATTAAGATATAAAACAATTTATAATTAAATATTAGTCAAACAAAAATATTTATATAAAGATATTTTCTTAAGACAATAATAAGTACATAGTACGTTTTTTTGACATATATAAATAATTTGATGTTTGATTTAACTATTTAAAATCATAAATAAAAATTTAACTTGTGACTGAATTCAAAACAAATTTTCTTGCTTTTACTTTAAACCAGTTTAATCTGTGAAACACTATAACTTAAGACCACTAGAAGAATAAAAAAAAGTGAACAAAATACAAAATAAAATTTCATTTGAGAAAATGAGAAAAAAAAATATGAATTTTTGTTCAATTTGTTCCTTATCAAAATTGCATAGGAAAATTGTTTCTTATAAATTCATTCCTCCATGGGGAATTTAGAAGAAAAAAATGAGATCTATCTTTCAATAATTTGACTAAATTTTAACATAACTCGTATAAATTTTGAGGAACAAAGAATTTACCATAATTTTTTTCTTTTGACATGTTCACCAATTAGAGTTTTATTATGCCAATTTTTGGATTAGTAAGACATAAAATAATAACTATTTGTAAGATGATTATGCCCTCATGTGCGGACAAAACATCTAGTTAAAAAATAATAGTAATAGTGACACATACAAAATTGGACAATTCTCTTAAATTGTTTTTTTTGTCACAAAAAAGCTCTCAAAGAGGAAAATGATCAAAAGAGGTTTCATTAAAAAAGAAAAAAACTATTTCACCCATTGTTTTATAAATATATAAACAATAAAAAAAAAAAAAAATTTCTTAATTTGGAATTATATGTTTATAAATTCAAACTTTTTATAAATTTTTAATATTTTTCGAATTTTGTTTTTATATTTTTGTTAGTTTAGAATTATTTTTTTTCAAACTCGAACATTTTTTAAAAAAAATCGATTTAAAAAAAATTGAAATTCAAAATTGCTTTCTGAAACTATTTTAAAAATTTTATTGCTAAAATTTTAATATTTATAAACATAATTATATATTCAAAAATGATAAAAATGTATATATATATATATATATATAATTATTTATTAAACTGTAAAAGTATATAAAATTGTAATAAATTATAGTATTGGACATATAATTTGGATTTAAAGTGCAAAAGATATTTTGTAAGAATAACTATTTTTTTTCAAGTTTTTTATCACATGGATTTTGAAAATGACATGGATACATATGATATTTTGAAAGTTGAGTTTTATGAATAAAAATGAATAAAATTCATCTCTCAATAACACTAGATTTAGTTAGAATTAGAGAATCAATAATAGCTAAACTTTTGAATAATAAGAGATTTGAATGGATTTTGAAAATTCTTAAACCAATAACAATGAATTCTATTAAGATTTTTAAAATCTAAGAACCAATAACAATTGAATCTCAAAAATTTTAAAATTCATTAGAATTCAGTAACTAATAATCTCCTTTAGTTTCTTGTGTTTTGTCTTTTTCTTGATTTTTTTTGTGTACGTTACACATTCAAGATTGATAAGCAATAATAGTGGAATGTAATCACTTTTTCATGATATCGTCACATTGTGCATTGTGACACCCCACTCTTTAATATTTTTCTACAAAAATTATAAATCCGTAATATATTATCTATACTATTAAAATAAAAAAAACAAATAAAAATTATTCCTTAAACTTACAACTTATTTATAATCTTATACCTTTCAATTTTAAGCATTTATTGTATTTTCCTAATTTAATTAAAATAAAATTATTTCTTCCTATAATCAAGCTAACCAACAAAAATTTACCATATTTTGATACTCTACGCAATCGATTTTAGATAAATTTATATTTTAGTTATTATTTTTATGTTGTAATTAAAGGTACTCCTAATTTTGATCGTAAGATACTGATAAAAATGCACACATTTTCTTTATTTAAATCCAATATATTCCAAATATCTGAGCTACTAAATTCCATAAAGTTAATAAAATAAAATATTTTAAAGATTACAGAGTTTTATAGCACTAAAATGTAAATTATATTTTTAAAATATTTACGATAATATAAAAATTAATATATTTATACAATTATAAGTTATCCGCAAAGACATCCGGATCAAAGACTAGTTAAAGTTTACAAGTAGTGTAATCAATAACCATTTACAAAAAAAAATAATAGAAACAATAAATAAATAGAAACAAACAATAAATAGAAACAATAAAAAATATATAGGCTCATCTTTCTTCTCTTCGCTCATATACCTCACTATTTCTCTGTGTCTTCTTTAGTTGACCTCACCCAGGGGCCGAGGCAGCTTAGTGGGTGGGGGGTCAGCTGACCCCATTTATTTTTTGTAAAAAATAAATTTTAAAATAAAATTTGTATCATTTTTGTATTGATTCCATTAAAAAAATAAATTTGACCCCACGAAAATAATTACAAAATATTAAAGACAAAATTTAATTACAACTAATATATTTTTATTTTTAAACCTTTGGATTTATATTAGTTTTAATCTTATTTTCTATAATTACAAAAAATTAGTAAACCACTAAATATATTTTGTAATTTTAAACATTGTTAATGTTAGTTTAATATAAAAACATTAAAAATAAACAAACTTAAAAAAAAGTTTTAAGCTATGAGTGTCCAGTACATTTGTAGTTTTTTTTGAGTAATACATTTGTAGTTTTTTGGTCGTTTATACATTATGCTTTTGATTTTTTTCTGATCCAGTACAAAATATTTCTGGCTCCGCCACTGACTTCACCGAAGTCTTGGAACCAACCTTTTAGTCATCCTTTATCACCCCAAGTAATAACAGAGTCCTCTGTCTTCTTCTCCATCTTTATAACATTCACATTGCACTCTCATTCTTAATGCATTCTCCATTACATTTTCTCCTCAAAATGAAAATATAACTTAATAGTTTAACCCTAAGCGTACTCTCTCTACTCACTTTCTTGTTCATATGGATAAGAAAAAAATCATAGATTTAGGCAGAGAAGAGACGAACTCATCACATTGAGGCGTAGGGCAGGGTCCAATAATTCATGATTGACTTATGTGCCATCCAAAAGTAAACTATAGGAGTTTGTTTGCCTTTGACGATTAGTTCATTTGGGAAATATACCTACCATATATGACCTCCATGCAAACGCAAACACTAGAAAGTGCAAAGTGCATGCGTAAAAGTGTAAAGTAAATGATTGGGTTGGTTTTTTTTTTTTTTCCCAAATTGAATTATATTAAAAGGGCCAAAGCCCGTTAGCCTCACAAAGGTTCGAAGGCCCATACCGAAAAAACCGAAACAAATACAATACTGGCCTAAGGCCCATACCATCACCATCAAGACCGACCAAAGCCCAAAGCCCGAAACGCCATCCGACGGACGCGCTGAATCAACACGGCGCCACATTGGAGCTCAGCGCAGCACAAACCTTCACCAACTAAGATCCTTCTACAGAGAGCATCAATCGGACACACAGAGAGCATTAATTATTTAATATCCAACTAGTCTCGGTATTTCTGGTGCTGCACGGGTGAAAACTAAACCATACGATGTTGAGCCTTGGAGATATCTCAAACAATGTTTCATCGCAGCACCGTGTGACTCCTTTGGTTGGTGCATGTATCTCGACAAGACTCCTACCGCAAAGGACAGATCTGGTCACGTGTGTAGAAGATATCTGAGACATCCAACGTTCCTTCTATAAGTTGTAGCATCGATGTCTAGTTCATCATCAGCTCTCGAGAGTTTCATTCCTGGCTCCATTGGAATGTGTGATATGTTGCAGTTCTTCATGCCACTATCCTCAAGTATTTTAAGCGCATAGCGTCGTTGGTTTAAAGTAATTCTTCCTTCATACTGCTCAACTTCAATCCCGAGGTAGCATGTTAACCGACCAAGATCACTCATGTCGAATTTTGAAGCCATCTCCTTCTTGAACTCTCCTATGATCCTTGCGTTCACTCCTGTGACAATAAGTCATCCACATACACTGCAACCACTAAGAGTTCATTGTTTACGGTTCTTCTATACACCGTTGGCTCTTTAGAACACTTTTTGAACTTTAGACCTTGAAGAATTTGATTCAATTTGTTGTTCCAGGCCCTTGGTGCTTGCCGTAATCCATATAAGGCCTTATGAAGTTTGTAAACTTTTCCTTCACTTCCCTTTACTTCAAAGCCCTCAGGTTGTGTCACATAAACAATCTCGTTTAGTTCTCCGTGTAAGAACGCTGTTTTTACATCCAAATGATGAACTTCCCATCCATTTGTTGCTGCCACACTAATGAGTAGACGTATAGTTTTTAATCTTGCGACTGGTGCAAATACTTTCTCGAAGTCAATTCCGTGTTGTTGTACATACCCTTTAGCAACCAGACGAGCTTTGTACTTGTTGATAGAGCCGTCAGAATTTCTCTTGATCTTGAATATCCATCTCAATCCAATCGGCTTTACACCACTCGGAAGGTGTACTAAGCTCCATACTTCGTTCTTGACAATAGAACGGAGTTCATCCTCACACGCTGTGATCCATTCCTTTAGCTCACACGCCTCTGCAAAAGTTCTTGGTTCGCTATTAAGACTTAGAAGTAACATCTCTCCTTCTTCCTCCGCAAGTAACACATAATCTTCTAGGTTAACATAGTCATCGAGATACTTGGGTTTTACGCTCTGTCTATCACTTCTTCTTAACGCTATTACCTCGGACGTATCTTCTTCTTCTTGCGTTTCTTCCTCCTCTGTTATAACATCTTCAACATTATCTTTCTCACTACCTCCTGTATCTCTCTGCACGTCTCTGCTGATTCCATGGTTGCCAAAATCTCCAAGTGAAACTACAAACTCTTCACCGCCTTCTGTACTGATTTCATTCCAGTTCCACCCTTTGGATTCATTAAAAAATAACATCCCTGCTTACTATTATCTTTCGTGTCTCAGGGTTTAGCATACGGTAAGCTTTGGAGCCTGGTTCAGTACCCAAGTGAACTAACATGCGAGAGCGATCATCCAACTTCTTAAGTCCAGCTTTCTCTGTTTTTGCATAGCCAATACACCCAAAGATCCGTAAGTGGGAAAATTTTGGTTTCCTTCCACGATAAACCTCATATGGTGTCTTGTTATCTAGGGAGCGTGTAGCTATTCTATTGATCAGGTATGTTGCATGTCGCACAGCCTCACCCCAGAAGCAATTCGGCATGTGCATGTGTTTTAATATGCTTCGTGCCATCTCCATTAAAGTTCTGTTCCTACGTTCCACAACTCCATTTTGCTGTGGAGTATATGGGGCTGTGAGGTGTCTTTTAATACCTGAGGTTTCACAGAAATACCTGAACTCTGATGACACAAATTCTCCACCTCTATCTGTCCTGAAAGTTATGATCTTCTCCTCTGTTTCTTGCTCTACTACACCTTTTAGCTTTTTGAACTTCTCGAATGCATCATTTTTGTTTTTAAGCAACATAGTCCACATGTATCTAGAATGATCGTCGATGACAACAAAGACATACCGGTTCCCACTGAATGTGTTTGGTGTTATTGGTCCACATAAGTCGCCGTGCAAGAGTTCGAGCCTTCTTGTTGCTCTATAACTCGTTGCTTGTGGGAACGCATGTCTTGCTTGCTTTCCAAGTAAGCACGATGAACAGATTTCCTTTAAAACATGAATGCTTGGTATACCTGTAACGAGTTCTCTTCTTACCATAGCTTTCATTGTTGTGTGATTCACGTGCCCCAGTCTAGCATGCCAACGAGTTGATTCACTTGTCTCTGTTAGGTGTAGTTTGGTGGACGTCTTAAGACCCATTCGTACTTTGTACAAGCGATTCTTAGCTCTATTTGCTTCAACAAGAAGTTTCCCATCACGGTCATGCATAGTTAGGTATTCATCTCTTAACCGTATATCACAGCCAGCCTCGGTTGCTTGCCCTAGGCTAATGATATTGCTCTTCAGGTTAGGTATGAAGTATACGTCTGTCATCTTTCTTGCTTCTCCTTTCATGTCTATGAATGATATGGTGCCTTTTCCTTTAATGTCAATCCGCGAATCATCTCCAAATTTAACTTTCCCAGTGATAGTTGTATCAAGCTCCGAGAAATACCTTCTATCACCTGTCATATGGTTGCTGGCTCCATTATCAAGGTACCACATGTCTTTGTTATCCCCGTTATTATGATATTTCTCCGGGAGACAGTTCTTATCGTTTAAGTAGACGACCTCATGCATCATCAACTCGTCTGCATCTTGTGTGTCACTTCCTTCGTTCTCTTGAGTTTCCTGTAGTTTAAGTAAACGATCAGGGCAATCACTAGCATAGTGACCTATCTTGTCACAACGATAACATGTGACACGCGATGGATCTCTAGGTCCATAATATCGTCCTCGACCACGTCCTCTGTAATACGATCTTCCTCCACGTCCTCTGTTCCGAAATCCTTGATTGTAATCACGATTTTGTTGTGTTGGTTGTGTTTCAGAACTTGAATACATCAGCTTGCTTGTATCTTCTTGCGGTTCTTCATCTTCAAGTACCCTCTCTTCATAGACTTTAAGTCGGCCTATAATGTCTTCAAAACTGGTGTCGTTGAGGTCCAGTACCTGTTCTAGTGAAGCTACAATATGGATATATTTTTTTCGTGGAAGACAACTCAGAAACTTTTTAACAAGTTTTGGTTCTTCCATGCTTACTCCTAGAGCCGCTGATTTTGAAGAAATCTCTGCTAGTTTGCCGCTAAAGTCATCTATTGTCTCTGTCTCTTTCATCTTGAGACGATCAAACTCATTCATCAATGTTTGGAGACGGGATTCTCTTACTCTTTCCGCACCAACGTACCTTGCTCTGATTGCTTCCCAAACCTTCTTTGCTGTATCGAGTTCTCCAACTTGTAAGATAAGTGTCTCCGGAATTGACTGGAATAATAACGCAATGGCTAGATCGTTTTTCTCTCCTGTAGTTGTTTCTTCATCAATCGCCTCCCACACTTTGTGTACCTTAAGCGCCATCTTCATTCGAATGGCCCACACTGTATAGTTTGTTGCATTCAGCATGGGACACTTGATAGAGGATGATGCTCCATCTTTAGGTTTCACGGTTGTGGTAACGATATCACTACTCATCTCTTCCTAAGCTCTGATACCAAATATAGAATTCAAAGATTGTATAAAGAATAACTCTCTTTATTAATGCTCAAGAAACTCACTCAAAACTTAAGTTCAATCTCTAAACTCATAAGCTATGCAACACACTTGCATCTTCTTTATATAGAGATTTATAATTTCTAATCCTAATAGGTAGTATATCTTGATAACTCCTAAACATACTAGTATTCCTATATTCCATAACTCGGTAGGATTAGGTGGATAACTTCTAACACAAGTTTCCTTTTCTTTCGAGCTTATCCCAACGGTGATTAACTTAAGCAGCCCACCTATTAGTGTTCACTTTTATATCTTTTATTCCACTCAACTAATCGAAATTTTTATCGTTTGACAAATGACTGAAAATATTAATTGATTAAGTAATATGATTATTTCCGGAACTTAATCATACAGAAATGACATTTAGACTTTGGCAAAAAGACTTGCACCAAACTACTAAGTGTTACAACATATGCTTATCCAATAATGAATTCGTAACAGATTTGAACAAAAAAAAATTCTTAACAGATAACTGCGGACCCTCATTCATTCATATGCCATGTTCGTTTTACCAACGCTGGACGCAGCGGCAGCGTCCGATAATTAAGTCTTTAATTACGGCAACATACAACACCGGTGACGCATCAATGACTTGTTTTCGAGCCGCTGCGGCAGCTAACAACAAACTAAACAAACACGAAAAATTTCAGCGTCACGGCGTCTCGTTTTTTTATGTCTCCGGCAGTCAATCGGCGATTGTTTTTACCTTCGCTTCTGTTTTTTGTCTTTATTGCTGTATATTTTTGAACGATGTCGCTGGAACCAACGATAATGAAACGAACATGGCTTATGGAAAAAGAAAAACATGTATACCTATGTAAACCTATGTATAACATCCATTAGTTTTTGCCAGTGTCATCAGTTTTTTTATATTTGTTATAAGAAATTAATTCAGTTAATTATTTTTGTTTTTTAAATCATACAAACAAAAGCTTCTTCTTTTTTAGTATCTTTTTCAAAATCAAAACTCATGGTGATTTAGATTTAAAATCAAAATATTAATGTTATATTTAAAGTCAAAATATTAAATTTGTATTTAATTTTCATTTGGTTTATACTTAATTTCTTCATAATTATTTTTATTAAAAACTTTAATAACTAAACTTAATTATATTTCTATAAGTTACCGAAGATAACTATTTTTATTTTATGACTGAACTCAATTGAATTCGGTTGAACCCAATTGAACCCGGTTAAACCATTTTAATTCGTAACCCAAAACATTTTCGGTTCACTTACCAGTCCGATTTTTAAAAACATTGGTTTTTCAATTTTTTTCTCTTTAAAAAAAAAAGAAAAGAAAAAGAGAATATATAATATGAACTTTAATATTACCGTATAATATGAACTTTCTGGTGATTTAGGAGGGGATCTAAAGAGAATGTAAATGAACTTAAGACCTGTTTATCCTAAAGCAAAGGAAGGTTAATTTGATGTTTCTTTTTCATATTGGGTTTTGTGAATTGTTTGGGTACAACAATATCTGTTGAGTTATATTTTTTTGGGAAGTTAAAAAAAAGGATTTTAGATATAGAAAAAGCTCCTTAAACTAATAGAGACAATATACATACTTTTGAGTTATAGTTTAATGATTGAATTAGATGGGAAAGCGTATTGGTATATAACCTGAGCTTGAGGGCATCAACTCAAATAGGATGGTGTCTGAGAAGGTAACAGAGGTCGGCAGGCCAATTGAAAATCCAATTAAACCACTTGATTTAAATCTATATAAAATCTAAATACATTATTATTTATATATAAAATAAAAATAGAAAATAAAAGAAGTAAACTCTCAAACTATATTAACTTTAAACCTAATTCATTTTGTTTCTTCCCTGCCGTCAATATTTTTGACGCACTCTCTCTCCAATGTCAGAAATGAAGGTGGAAGAGAAGATTAATAGCTCCGAGCAACGAGCAGAAGAAGGGAAAGATCCTCAGAGCAACCCGTGGCTGTGTATCTCTTCGGTGCTCTGATTCTACTTACCGTCCCAGCTTCTCCCTAAAGCTAAAAGCAACTTTTTTTTGACCCTCCAAACAAGTTGGATTCGAAATTTGCACCATACACACTTTACCAACCAAGTTTTACCACGCGTAGAAACAACTCAATATGTTCGAAGCCATATATACATATTACCAAGTGTTGCATTATGAGTGTACCTTCTTTCTCATATCTATAGAAGAATTAAAATTTTCATAAAAAAAGATTTGAACATTCTTGTTGTAATTCATGAAAAATTTCGACAGACAATGGACAAGTCCAGCTAGCAGTGTGACATTGCGATGAGAAAACTGACATACGGCGATATTTACGATCAATTTTTGGACAATATTGTTTTCGAATTTTTGTGTGTGTATAATACAGTTAAGGTTTTGTTTCCGTCTTGGTCAATGATTTCGAATAATAAACAATTTAAAGCCGAGCATTTCGTGAGAAAAATATCATTAAAAATAGGAAGAAGGGCTGTCCTAAACTGCAGAATAAGGATTTTAAATCTATTGATATCTAGATGACTAGTACAACATTATACGCCGATATTCCTTGATGTATCATGAGTATTCCACATAAGCCAAAGGCTCAAAAGCAGCTACCATATGTAGTTAGTGAGTCCAGTTTAATTATACCTCTCGAAATGAAACATTATTCTAATATGTGGGTAGTATTAATATATTTGGGTGCTTGATTATATAGAGTCGTTTAAAATATATTTCTAGTAATTTATAATAACATAACATAATAAATTAATGTTAATTTGTTTTTGTTTTTTGAATGTTTAAAGGTTTTGGACCCAAAAATTTGTATATCCTTTAAGACGAGACTCATACTAATTTTAAATTAACTCTCTTTAGAAGAGTAGACCCTTCTGTTTGAGAATTGAATCCATGCGACCTTCTTAAATACCTATTAGATAATCTAAAAAAATTATCCACTAGACCAATTCCTCTTGGTCTATTTGTTTTTAAAATTATTATGTTGTATGTTATTTGTATTTAGATCCACTAACACCCTTGCATCAGTGAGTTCATATTTTTTCTCTGAACAAATGCATCAGTGAATTCATTACTATACACCATGGTGAACGGACCCATTCTTGAAAAAGAAAACGAAGAAAATTTAGTTAAAAGATCTGTTACGCCTACTGGTTACAATATCGAAAGGAAAACTATATAGCTCACTTGCAAATAAAATATAATGCTCCAATATAAGGTGAATTAACTGATTTCTCTGACCTCAATGGAAAGAAAGCAAAAATTGCTTGGACAGACGTATGTAGATTAAAGAGTGAAGGAGGTTTGGGAGTTAGACCGTTGAAAGAGGTAAATTTGGTGAGCTGTTTGAAGTTGATCTGGATAATATTATCTTCGCAATCTCTATGGGTGAACTGAGTCAAGACGTATCTTATCATGAAGGGTTCTTTATGGCTAGTGAAAGAAAATACTCAATCTGGTTTTTGGATGCGGAGAAAGGTCCTAGAATACAGAGAAGTAGCTAAGAGATTCTATGGAGTTGAAGTGAAAAATGGAGAAAAGACTTCCTTCTGGTATGAAAGGTGGTCATCATTAGGTTGTTTGCAGGAAGTACTAAGAGAGGGAGGAAGTATCGACTTAGGGATTTCCCAAAGTGCAGTGGTGGCTGATATTTGAAGTCACAGACGAAAGCATCATCTGGTTCCTCTGTTGAATAGACTAGAAGATGAAATTGACAAGTATAAAGAGAATTTTGTTCAGGAGGAAGATGTTTCTTTATGGAGAAATGAAAAGGGGAAGTATAAGAGAAGATTTTCAACTCGAATAACTTGGTTATGCATAAGAGACAGTGCTCCGGTGTGTCATTGGTACAAGGCAGTGTGGTTCAAGCATGCAACTCCAAGACATTCGTTTATAACTTGGGTTGCAATGAAGGAGGGACTCTCAACGGGAGAAAGAATGCAAAAATGGAATGGAAATATTAATGCAGCATGCGTACTATGTCAAGAGCCGGTGGAGACTTTGAGGCACCTATTCTTTGAATGTTCATATTCAGAACTAATCTGGAATGTGTTAATGAGAGGAGTAATGGAAGATCAATACACGGCTGACTGGAGAAGGTTGCTAAGGCTAATGATTCGAGATTCAAGCTGGAGTAGAGTGAAATTTTTCACTATCAAATACATGTTTCAGCTGGCGGTGCATACAATCTGGTGTGAGAGGAACAAGAGAAGACATGGGGAAGAGTCTTGTCCAGCTGTGGTTTTGATTAAAAGAATGGATAAAACTATGAGGAACAAATTTACAATCTTGCAAAGGAAAGGCGACAAGGTATTGGAAGAGGGAATGAGGTTCTGGTTCAGTACTAGAGAAGATTTTTAAGATTTTTTGAAGTTTTGCAAGATTAAGAGTTTAGTTCATTGGAAAAGTTCTATTATATGTTACACAATGTTGTAAAGAATAGTATTTTTCTTTTGAATTAAAGTTAACATTCAATTCAAAAAAAAAAAGTAAAGAATTAACTGATTTTCCTTTTCTTTTTTTTTATCATAACTAGATCGTAAGTTTGGAGTTTTTATGTGATATATTGTTACGTCCACAATATTAGATTAGTATAATAGAGATGTTATAGATAAGCTCTGAATCAAATGAAATTTATCAATCTAAAGGTCAAAGTACTTTTGACGGTTTGAGCTAAGTAAATCTAAAAGCTTAAAAGTGTCCGTTTGATATATATGTATATCCGAACGGGAACGGAATCAATATTCTATTCAACACTATTAAGCTATAGTTGTTATTTGTCACCTACTAGGCTACTACTATAACATTAATGTTCAAAAAGTACTATATTAAAGTCGAATTATTTGAAGAGTCTACGGAAAATAGTGCTTTGTCCTCGTTTTCTAATGGGAGTATAATTAGAAAGCCTTTTATCACATGTCTCATCTCGAAAGACAAAAAAAAATTCAAGATTTGAATCACACTTTATAATAGTAGAAAAGTCATGCATGTACCAAAATGTACGAGTAGGAATCTTGCTACTGATTTCATGATTCTCTCATTTTCAGTATTACATATTAATTACAATTCTCGAGGCGTTAACTTAACAAAAAAAAAATGAATAAATCGAACTTTGATAAACTCATTCGAAGAATAATTAACGCTCATGGAGTAAGGAGGTATATGAGGAAGCTTCGTAGCACGGAGGTTACGGGCACCGACTACGTACGAGCGGCGCTGAAATTGATTAATTACGAAAGTAATGTTTAATTATTTTAGAGTATTAGTATAAAATTATGAATGAATAAGCCTCGTATGCGCCACAAGATTTTTTGGGTGCTAACTTATGATTGAAGCTTAACTAATTTAGGAGCGTGAGTCAAGTCTGTCTTTTCTCTCAATTAGACAACACTCACAACCATGTACTATATACTGCATTGGTATTGTTTAGACCAAGTCTTCCGCATGTTGGGGTAACTATAATTGTACTTATTGGTCATTAGATGAATCCTAACAAGAGAACCGATTAGTCTAAATGTCTAATTATATTGTTGCTTATCTTTCTTTTTTTTATGTAAAAAAGGTTTCCATTAATTTACTGATTAATACAATTTTATCCAAAAAAAAATAAGGGGTTAAAATTAACTATACAGGAACTAGAGATAAATAAGGGGTTAAAATTAACTATACAGGAACTAGGGATAGAACATGCATGACATTTTATATTTGAACTTAAAAACAAAACACATCTATTGTAAATTTCTTATTGAAATAAATTCTATATTCCTTGTGAAAATATGAGTATACAGGATAACGACGACATGTGTTCGCTAATTATTATTTAATTATTCGTAAAAGAAAAAACATCAAAGCTGATCTGAACTGGAATTACTTTGAATTCTACTACTAAAAAAGAAATTGAGATTCTGGAAAGATTAACTTATAGATTACTAGATTTCGTAGTTACAAGCAAAATACGAGGCAGGATAGTGTTTAAGGGGAATGAACCTGATAGTATAACTACAAATTAACAGGATAAAAAAAAAAAATTAACAGGATAACATAAAGACTTTAGCTTAGATATTGGAGATATTATCTCCAGTCCATAATGCACGTCGCTGTAGATTTAGGGGACGACTGGTTTTGCCACTACCACCCGCAAACGCAGCTTTTGCGGTTGATAGCGGTTGTCGGCGGTTTGCAACAATCACTCAAATCGTTCTAAACCGCTTCAAACCGCTCTGAATCTCATAAATTTAAAAGCTGGCTCCAGCTAGCGTTTGCGGTTGCGGGCGGTTGCGGGAAGGTAAGAACTTTTTTCTTTTATTTAAAACAATATATATACAAAAGTAAAAATATTTAATAGAAAATTTAAAATTGAAATTATGAAAATATTAAAATATATCCATTATATTTTAATTAATATTATAAAATTTTATAATAAAAACAATTTCAATAAATTTTCAAAAATTAAAATTATAACTTTCTAAATATAAATTTTATATTTATTATAATTTGATGATTTTTGATATTTTTATAATTATATTAAATGCAAATATTATTAATTTATTATTTGACTGTTACCGCATTTGGTAGTTAACCAGTCATAAGTTATCCGCAAACGCACCAATTTTTAACCGCAGTACCAGTCGTACAAATCTCTTAAAACCGCTAGAAACCGCAACCGTCCGCATCCACAAATTCCCGCAACCACAACCGCAACTGCTGCGTTTGAACCAGTCACGCCCTTAAGCTCGTGTGCAAAATCTTTTATGGACTGTCCGTAAAACAAACTTATAATCGAAAATGATCTAACGGTACACGTTGTTTCGATCTTAGAGCTAGCAAAGTTCATGTATGATGACCTAGTGGTAATGCAATAGGATCAATCTTTTTTTTTTAATTCACTCTCTTTTATACAGAATATTATTTCTAAATAAGATTTCTAAAAGATCAGTTCCGTATGCATTTTAACAGAAATCTTATAGCAAAAAAATAATAATAATAATAAATTCTTATACTCAGATTATAAGGTGAAGACCCAAAACTCCCATAATCTTGATAAAACATACTTCCTTGGTCCATACTCCCATAGTCGCATTATTACCAAATATGTCAATTTATTGTTAACCTAATTTGTTAAGAGGTCTACCTGATTTGGGTGTGAGTTAGTAGGGGTTATTGGTTCTATGATTTTAATGGATTTGAAAATTCTTCTAGGATTTAAGAAATCCGTTGATTCTTAAATCAGACATATAGATTTCAAAATCAAACATACGGAATTCAGAATCAAAATAATGGATTATTAAAATCAATCAAATGGATTTGCAAATATAAGTTTGAGATCATCAAATTCATCAAATGTTTCATCACGAAACTTTTTGAACTTTGGATGTGCCTAAAAAAAATTTAAAAAAAAATTAACATAATGAAAAAATAATAATAATACAGCCTTATGTTTTTTTACCTTTAGATATTCAGCCCATACATCTTTTGAAGCTGTAAACCTTTTTGTGGTTGGATCCCATCCAAATCCAGAACTAAAACGAAGAAGTTCAGCCGCGTTAAGATATTTTGTTTTCATGATCTTCGTTCTGTTTGAGTAGTGTTGATAGGTTTTATTGCATCTATGCATTCGATTGAGAGTAGGTAGAATTCGTCTCTCCACCGTAAATTTGCTGAATGTACAATTACTGCCACGCAAACCCGAAGCAACAGCATCTAAAAGTAAATTGATCAAAGTTTTATTTTTTTCAGGACTCCATTGAATATATGAACCTTTTTTTTGTTCTTGCGATGGGTCTTGTGTTTCTTGATGTGATTCTCCCATTGATGCTTTTGGTTTTAGGTTTTATGTGTTTGTGTGTTTATAAAATTTTGTGTGTATAATGAAGATTATATAGAAATCATGATACATGTATTATGAAAAACGGAAAATCAATATAGAAATAATAGAAAATAAAAAAAAATCCGGAAATATAACTTTTTGTTCAAAAGAAACGATAAACTCCTACCAAAAAAGAAACAATGACATATTCTAATGAAAAATGTGGAAGTTGGTGTTATAATAGAATATTGCATACGTGAGATATGATGAAAGTGCTATGGCTTATTTGAAATTTTTGTTGTATACGTGAGATATTGGACATTTTTTGTTAGAGAAAAATTTATAAGACAAATCCATTCAAAATAACAAGCTATAACACAATATTTGTTTCTTTGTATTTTACTCTCTAAAACATTTTTAAATCTATTCAAATCCAAATTCAAATCAAATGCTTAATCAAATCATTACTATTGAATAACACCTAATTTTGAAATCTATTTTAAAATCATAAAACCAATAACAATGAATTTGAATACAGATTTTAAAATTATAGAACCAATAACACTAGATTTTGCTTGGATTGTCAAATCCATTAAAATTATTGAACCAATAACACCCTTAATTAAGCTAGTGATTTTTCAAGTTGTCCTAATACACATGCAGATTTACTTAAATATCGATAATGATAATTATATAGTTTCTTAATTTTAAGTAATGTACATAACTAATTTTAGTTAGTATATGAAGTAGCTTGATTGTCGTTACTCCTCACTATTATAGTCAACGTTGAACAATTAACCAATTGGATATGTACGCTTGTCCTTTAACATGAAGCATGACATCTAAATGTCTGAGCTGTCTTTTAAAACTCTACATAATCTTATGTTTCTTTAAACAATAACGGAAGACATAAAGCATTGATCAACCATCTAGTTTATTTTTATTTATAAACATAAATAAAATATAGAAGAGGTGCGATTTACTGCGAGGAGCCGTCTCAAATTAATTTTAGACCCTGTTCAAAAAAAAATATTAATCGTACATTTTATCACGTAATTTTAAAATTTAATAATTTTGTCGGATTTGTTTTAAATTATAAGTTCTAAATTTAGCATTATATCTAAAATTTTAAAGTTTCTTACCATAATTTATCTATATATTTTGAAAAATCTTTAAATTTTTTATTTTTATATTTTGGAGCCCTGTTCAACCGTTCCATTTGCGCGTGCTGTTAGACGGCCCTGCTGTAAGCATAGGTGTATCATGAATGTTAAACGACTGAAAAAGGTCAACTAACAGTTTTGTTTAAAATTAATAAAATCGTTGAAGGTTAGTTATTTAGTTATGGTTTTGTATACCAAATCCATACCATAAATTTCAACTCCCATCGAACTACTTCTTTCTTAGTTTGATCTTCACATTATTAGTTTCACTGGTTGATTATTGTCAATTTTAGGTGCTATTAATAGGTATTTTCTTTTGCGTCCAAATCTTCCATCTGTCACTTAATTATTAGGTTTATTCTATAGTCGCCGGTAAGTTTCATACTAAACACGGATCAGTTTATAGGGTTAGTCAAAAAGCTTTATGATATGTACAGAAATATTACATGTAATTTTTTTTTTTTTATTACATGGAATTTAACAATACAGATTACTAAAGAATAGCTATTATATGGGAATTGTAAACCAGGTTTGGTTCCTTTACACACATCATTTACAAATTCAAAACGACAGACTTGCAAGCCAGTTAAGTGGCAAGATATAGTTGTGTTGATTAAATTGCAAATTTGGTTATTTTGCTATTTGATTTGTGCTGCATCCATTTTCCATAGGCAAAAAATGCCCACCATTACTAGCAACAAATATTGCGATGTAAATATGGAATTTGCAACGAACATTCAAACGTATGAAAACAACTCCACAGTTCGGTATATTTGTGTGTGTTTTAATTTAAAGTTTGACACATACGAGAGTGAGAAGAACGTTACCTACATATCTTCCTTAATTACTTCTTTTGGTTTTGGACGAACCAATTTACATTGATTAGTGATTAGTGATTAGTCGTTAATTAGCCCCCGCCACAATATTAATTTCCGTGTTTATAAAGTAGCTATGTAAGTCAACAATAACTCTAAAACTTACTGGAGTAGTATATGTGACAACATAGATATTTCGTTTGCATTTACGTAGTCCCAAATTGTTACCGAGTCGAAGCGACAACTGCACATTGCATGGCGATTCTCAACTTAATCCATTGTCATATATAATAAAAGAAAAAACATATTAAAATGAATCTTTGAATTAGATGATCCTAGTAACAAATCAGTCCAGTGGGTGCACCAAATCAACTAAACCCGTTGCGAATTTTCATATCATTTTCTCCCTCCTGCTGACTCTAAACCTAATAGTAGTACAATTTTAGTTTAAATATAATAAAATTTTGTCAAAATGCTAACGAATTCACATAAAACTCTGTTGTTTCAGCTCTAATCTTTCCCGCTTAGTGTGTATATATACTACTCCTCTCCTTCCTCTAAACTCACACAACAGAGAGCTTCACAATACAGCCTTAATGGAGTCTTCCCAACGGTTCTCCTCTCTAGCCTTCATCGCACTTCTTGCCTACTTCGCTTTTCTCGCTTCAGCTGAACTTCACGTCCGTGAATTTGTGGTAGGCTCGCTTCTTTGTATTTTTTTTTTTTGCATTAACTAATGTTCTTGATTTAAGTTTAATCTCGTGTCTGTTCTCTCTTTGTGGATGACTTTAGATCCAACCAAAACCAGTGAAGAGGCTGTGCAGAACTCACGAAAGCATCACCGTGAATGGCCAGTTCCCTGGTCCAACGCTCGAGGTCAGGAACGGTGACTCTCTCGCAATCACCGTCATCAACAAAGCCCGTTACAACATTAGCATTCACTGGTAGTTAAATTGATCATATCAACAAACATATGTTCTCTTCTTGCTCTGTTTTTATACTCTATTTTGGTCTGTTTTTTGGGACAGGCACGGAATCAGACAGCTGCGTAATCCGTGGGCTGATGGTCCCGAGTACATAACACAATGTCCGATCCGTCCAGGACAAAGCTACACTTACAGGTTCACAATCGAAGACCAAGAAGGTACACTTTGGTGGCACGCTCATAGCCGCTGGCTAAGAGCCACCGTCTACGGCGCTCTCATCATTTACCCTCGTCTCGGTTCTCCTTATCCATTCCATATGCCCAAACGCGACATCCCAATTCTTCTCGGTAAGAGCTTACAACTTTCGGATCACTTCAAATTGTATTTTCTTTTGTCAAAACTAAAAATGTAAATCATGGGAACAGGGGAATGGTGGGATAGAAACCCAATGGACGTTCTGAGGCAAGCACAGTTTACAGGAGCAGCAGCTAATGTCTCTGACGCTTACACAATCAACGGCCAACCAGGTGATCTCTACCGCTGTTCTCGGTCCGAAACAGTTCGTTTCCCGATCTTCCCCGGTGAGACCGTCCAGCTCCGTGTCATCAACGCTGGATTGAACCAAGAGCTCTTCTTCTCAGTCGCCAACCACCAGCTCACAGTGGTTGAAACCGACTCCGCATATACAAAACCATTCACCACAAGTGTCATCATGATCGGTCCGGGCCAAACCACTAACGTCCTTCTCACCGCGAACCAGCGACCTGGCCGATACTACATGGCAGCTCGTGCCTACAACAGCGCAAACGCACCATTCGACAACACAACCACAACCGCTATCTTGGAGTACGTCAACGCTCCAACTCGACGTGGTCGCGGCCGCGGTCAGATCGCTCCGGTTTTCCCGGTTCTTCCTGGGTTCAACGACACTGCAACCGCAACCGCGTTCACGAACCGTCTGCGATACTGGAAACGAGCTCCAGTACCGCTTCAGGTCGACGAGAACCTCTTTTTCACCGTCGGTTTGGGACTAATCAACTGCTCCAACCCCAACAGTCCGCGTTGCCAAGGTCCTAACGGGACTCGCTTCGCAGCCAGCATAAACAACCAGTCATTCGTGCTACCACGAAGAAACTCCATCATGCAGGCTTATTACCAAGGCATGCCCGGTATCTTCACGACCGATTTCCCGCCCGTTCCACCGGTGCAATTCGATTACACCGGTAATGTTAGCCGTGGGCTATGGCAGCCCGTGAAGGGAACTAAAGCGTACAAGCTTAAGTACAAAGCAAATGTTCAGATTGTGTTACAAGACACGAGCATTGTCACGCCTGAGAATCATCCTATGCATTTACACGGGTACCAATTCTATGTTGTTGGGTCCGGTTTCGGAAATTTTAACCCAAGAACTGACCCGGCTCGGTTTAACCTGTTTGACCCACCGGAGAGGAACACCATTGGTACGCCTCCAGGTGGCTGGGTTGCAATCCGGTTCGTTGCTGACAATCCAGGTGATTAAATTTATTAATCTTGAATTAAGGAGTTAGTCCATATTAAAAACGAATTTTGACATAGTTTTGTTATAATAATGCAGGAGCATGGTTTATGCATTGTCACATTGATTCGCATTTGGGATGGGGTTTGGCTATGGTTTTCTTGGTTGAGAACGGACGAGGACAATTGCAATCTGTGCAGGCTCCACCGTTGGATCTTCCAAGATGCTAATAAAGTCTTCCACCGTTGGATAAGGATTTGTGGGATTTAGTTTTATTTTTTTTATTTTAATCAGAAAGGCTTTTGGGGTCTTTGAATCTGTGTTGTGGTTGAAACTTGTTCATCTTTTGGTTTCCATCTACTCTTTCTTGTTATTTTCCTCGTAATATAGTGTCATGATATAATCTGATTTAAAGATTATCAATGAAAAGCTTATGTTGCAATTTGATATAATCATCCTCTTCTAGCTTACTTTCCCAAATCTCATATGAAATTCTCTGTAGATTGCAACAACACACAATTTTAAGAAGAACATGAAGGAAAATAATAACACATATTTAAGATAGAATGATTACTTTTTTATGTGCACCAGTAATAGAGATAAAATCTTTCACATACAAAGGTGGAAGAGATTTTAAGTATTATTATACAATAGAGATTGGTCAGTTTATTTATCACTAATTGATTTTAGATTAAAAATACATCTAAGAACATTATATCAGACTCTGATAGTACAATCTGATCTTATCGATTCAGCTAAAAATTAGTATATCGATCTTTGCCCCGAAGCTGATGCTCAATAGCATGAAGTGTGTGAGAGACAATGTCTCTCATATATCAAAAAGTCACAAATGCATGTTCCATCATTGCTAATAGAGGCGAAATCACAAATGCAATTGCTTGACTTTAAGATATAAGCATCTCCTATCAACCTCCGGTAAAGCTCAAAGCCAATCCTGCCGCTGAGTTTTATGTTCTTGATTTGATATGATCGATCTTATCTTTCATGATCAAACACTTTTGTATATTCTTATTGAACATTAGATACAATCATTAGTTTTACATCGCAATCTGTGTCATACCCTGGAATCACTTTCCATGACTTGGATATTTAACATCACCCCAGCAGAACAAAAAAAAAACGAAAATTATTTTTATTTGTTCATTTTTTTTAAATCGGATGTAAGAAAAGAAAAACAGTTGGGTGGGGTGGGGTTCTCTCAAGTCTCAACTTACTCCATCTAACCCATCTTCGTTAACTCCGCTTAGGCTTTTGTTTTATAAAAAGGATACTACAAAACTTGTCTGTCTGAATGCGCTCACTGCTTCACCGTACACCTCGTTTGAAAGCTCATTGTCTTATCCTGCGCACCACCACGATGGCCACCTCCTACTCTTCTTCCTTGCTCCTCCCTCCTTCCGTATCTCTCAACAAGTCCCGAAACGGCTCCTCCCTCGGATTCTCCGTCAACCGATCTAGGGTTTCCACGAACGTCTCCGCTGGATCTCAGACCACTCTCAACGACTCTCTCTTCGCCGATTACAAACCCTCCTCTGCTTTTCTCTTTCCCGGTCAGGTAATGTATTATTCTACATTGAAAGGCTCCACCTTTACAGATTTATCTGGTTTCTAATTGTAATGCAAAGTCCTGACCAAAGAATGAATTTTTGAAATAAATAAATAAATATATATTAGGGAGCTCAAGCAATAGGGATGGGCAAAGAGGCTCAGAGTGTTGCCGCAGCTGCAGACTTGTATACCAAAGCTAACAACATCTTAGGGTATGTCTGTATGTCCCCTTTGCTTGCTTAGATACCTTTTGTTCATTTAGTAATGATTGAATAAAACAATATTTGGGTGGGGGGCTTTCAGGTATGATCTTCTTGACATTTGTGTTAATGGACCAAAAGAGAAGCTTGATTCCACTGTCATTAGCCAGGTTCATCTTCTCCTAAATTTCTTTTGACTCCTTTTATGTAGCTTTTTTTTATTTATGATGTTCATGTAATGTGTATGGTCTGCTCTTAATTGTTTTTCTCAGCCTGCTATTTATGTCACAAGTCTAGCAGCAGTTGAGTTGCTTCGTGTCCGTGAAGGCGGCGAGCAGATAATTAACTCCGTCGATGTCACTTGTGGTCTCAGCTTGGGAGAGTACACTGCTCTCGCATTTGCTGGAGCCTTCAGGTTAGTTCATCCCACAACACTGCCTCATATCTTTAAGATACCCAAATCAGGACAATGTACGGCGGCATATAAAAAAAAAACATGTTACTTTCACAATTCACTCAATTTTCGTCTTTTCTCTGTTACTGCTTTTGAATCTCAAGCTTTGAGGATGGGCTAAAGCTTGTAAAACTCAGAGGAGAAGCCATGCAGGTACGATCTTACAAACTTCATTTTGTATATCCTTCTTTGATTATGTCAAAGTTTAGGTTGAACCTTATTTTTTACAATTTGAACTTCAAACAGCTGTTTTGATTTTATTTTTAAATGCATTTTTCAGGCTGCTGCAGATGCTGCTAAGAGTGCCATGGTTAGTATCATAGGGTTGGACTCTGAAAAAGTTCAGCAGTTGTGTGATGCAGCAAATCAAGAAGTAGAAGAAGCTGACAAAGTTCAGATCGCTAATTTCTTATGTCCGGTAAATTATACCTCCTTCATGATTCTTTTGTATTATGCACTTGTATAAAACCATTTTCACATTCCATTACACTTTCTGTTTACAGGGTAACTACGCAGTATCTGGAGGTCTTAAGGGAATCGAGGCTGTTGAAGCAAAAGCTAAGTCGTTCAAGGCCCGCATGACGGTATAGTCTCTCTAATTCCATTATCTTATGTTATGAGGCTACAATAAAACATGGTGGTTGGCTGGTGTAGGTTCGTCTAGCTGTTGCAGGTGCTTTCCACACTAGTTTCATGGAGCCAGCAGTGTCGAGATTAGAAGCTGCATTGGCATCAACGGAGATCAGAAGTCCGAGGATCCCAGTGATCTCCAACGTCGACGCACAGCCTCATGCGGATCCAGACACTATCAAGAAGATACTTGCACGCCAGGTAAAATAAAATCAATCCTCAGTAGAGGTTGATGTGATAAAAACAAAAGACTTTAAAAGGGTGTTGAAACCGCAGGTGACATCTCCAGTGCAATGGGAGACAACGGTGAAGACTCTCTTATCCAAAGGGCTTAAAAGCAGCTATGAACTGGGACCTGGGAAGGTAGTTTTCTTCTTTCTCTAGCTTCGTGATTAAAGTTATAGCTTGAGGTTTCTTCTTCGTTATCGTCTAAGTTTTGTGTGTTTTATGTGTTTCAAACACTCAGGTGATTGCAGGGATATTCAAGAGAGTAGACAAAAGCGCCAGTGTCGAAAACATAAGTGCTTGAGTTGAGAATCCCTCTGCTGCTTCGGAATTTAAAGTTTTGTATCAAAATATTTATGTAACACTTAGCACTGTTGAGATATCTTTATTTAAGTTTCAGTTGATGAAAGGGCAAAGTTCACTTCATAGACAACAAAAAGATTGTGTATCCAGTGGGTTTTGGGTTGGCTTCACATTAACTCGGATGGAGATTAGTAAACTTTTTATTTGTTTTTTTTTACTAAATAAAAATGTATTGTGTATTTTCAACATATAAAAATTATTGAAAAAAAATAACTGGAAAGGATGAGCTCAGGTTAAAGCGAGGTTTATAACACATCCGAAGATTCATCACCACAGCTCAAGATATTTTCATCATCGCTCATCCTATAAATGCACCATCCGGTAATCGAACCCGGGTCTGTACCGTGGCAGGGTACTATTCTACCACTAGACCACTGGTGCTTGGATGACTAAACGAGTAAATGTGTTGTATTTCACGCCTGTTAAATTAGTCTATGTAACAGCAACGATTGAAATACTATTAAGCTGAACCACCGGGTCCACCACCGGCTAGTACAAAAACACAGAGGATAAAATTCGGGGGAGCGAAGTTGTGATATCAGTCAACAGCCACAAGACAGAGCTTAAAAAGATTGCCATAAGAGCAGGAAGCACATGTGTAAGAAAAAAGATTGCAATAAGAGCAGGAAACACATGTGTACTGAAACCATTGGAGTGTTCATCAATCAATCAGGCAACAAATGAACTGCACTTGTTTAGATCTCAACACGTTTCTAGATGTTCTTCCGTTGCTTCTCTCCATAAACAAACTAAACAAAAGCGTAACATTTCGAGTTGTGATATATAGAAACTTTACATGTTTGTAGCATCTTCCGTAGAAAAACAAGACACAAGTCGATTTGTCCCCACCACCATCTAGATTGCAGCCAACATAACAACATACATCAAAATATAACGTTACTTTTCCTTTTCCCATTTTTGAAAACCACTTTTTGTATAAAGATACTGCTGAGCAATCATTTTTCGTTTTAAAATAATGGCTTTCACCAAAGTTTTGGTAGTCTTAAACTCTTAATGGTAGTGAAAGAGAGTTGATTTTTTTGTAACTTCCACTGCCAATTAAAAAAAAAAGGGCTTCTCCACCTACGTCACCACTACCCGTTATGCTCCCACCAAGCTTCTTGTGCACACAAACGACACCGGTTCAGTTGTCTTACCAACTGGATTCCCTTTCTTCTCTACCCCTTTCCCATATTCGAATTCTCTAACTTTTGTAAATTAAAGAACTAAAAAGTAGAGAAGAGAAGTGGCTTCAGAATCTCAGATAACCATTGTTCCCAAACTAATCAAAGTGACCAAATTAATTCTCACTAAATAACAATTAGACCTTTTCTACAGATATTTAAAAATAATTAAACATTTTTTAAAGATTGGGAAATGTTTTTTTGAAAACTTTTTTTTTTAATTTGAATTACTTTGAGTTTCTGTTTATGAAAACGAATTTTCTTTTAAAAGAGTTTATGAATATATTTTTGAATATGTATATAATATCTTTTTAATTTAGATTTAGAAATACCTTCATAAATAAGTATAATATCTTCTTATAATTTAGAAGTATATTATATTTAGAAAAATCTTCCTAAACTTAATTAAGAAAGATATCATATATATCCAAGAATATATTCTTAAACTCTTTTAAAAGAAAATTCGTTTTGGAAAACAAAAATTGAAAAAAGTAATTCGAAAAAGGAAGACATTTGATACATGTGTATATATATATATATCGTATCTTCGTAAAATTTGGGAAATTGTTCATAAATATGTATCTACGAGGACATTCTTGAATGTAGATTTACGAATATCTTACTAAATTAGAATTACATATATTAACAATGATATTTCAAGAAATATATAACATCTTTCTAAAAATTTTGAAAGACATTCTTAAATTTGATACCTTCATTTAATAAAAGCACTCTGCATATTTAAAATATCTTCGTAAATTTTTGAAAGATGTATATATTAAAAAATATTTATAAAGATATGCATGTAAATTAAATTTAACAAGATGTCAGACATATTTAAGAATAATTTTTAAATATACATACAAGTCATATTTAATAAATCTAGTTAACGTTTATGAAGACAATCATTAATTTAGGAAAAATTATAAATCCAGGAAGATATAATACATGTTCAAATTTTTTTTAACGATTTTAACAAGAAATTGAAATTTTTTGCAAAACAATCCTTCGAGTCTTTATTTTCGAATTTTAATATTAGTATATATAAATAAGTCAATTAATTAAAATTATAATGAGAATAAAACTATTAGTTTCCATTTTTATGAAATCAAATATGGTTACTTTGACTTCTATATTTAGAGAATAAAACTAAAAAGAAGCTGTTAGACTTGACTAAAAAGCAAACAAAAGTTTAATTTGAACTGCACAGATTTCAATCGTTTCTCTCCCTCGCTCCTCCATGAAAGCTACCTTCGTCTCCTCCACTGCGCGAACTGTGGACTCCCTGAGAGATCTCCTCTAGAGCAAGACTTCGTTTGTTCAATTTAGAGCAAAGCTCACACCATGATCTCCAGCAGAGTATTAAATTCGCCTGCTCCCAAGGTCCGTGGCGGCAACGGACCATCCTCAGCTCCTGTACCGGTCACCAGAGCCATAGTGACCAATGCTGACGCCACTGGTTCTGCTTCCGAAGATGACATGTATACAAATTCAGACGACTTCTCTCTTGCGAACAGTAGAGTGTCTACTAACGTCGGTCGTAGGCACGGAAGAAACTTGTCTTATTGTACCTGCTCCGAGGTGAGGTCCTCTAGGGAGACTCTGGATCCACTATGGTTTCGTACGATTTGATGATTTTTTTCCGCAGTAATAATAAAAATGACTCCTCAAAAAAAAAAAAGAGATTCTGAGGCATTTTTCTATTGTAGAGGCTTCCTTTAATTTTAGAAGAAAATATAGTGGTGGACAGGGTGGTGGATATGATATTTTAGAGCTTGTCTGTCACATCAGAGAAGAACTGCATGTGTTGGTTCTGTTTAACTTGTATAATGGTGGAACAACAATGATGTGATTTTGTTTTCTTTATTGATCTTATCATGATCTAAGTTGATATTGCAGGAGTTTGATGCTGACAAATTTTACACAAGAGTTATCCCTCCATTTTCCGGGGCAGCAGAGGAATCTGGAGAAATTAAACCAGCAAGGTCAGGTGTTCAAGTTTCACAAGGCAAGACAGACGATTGTGTAGAAAGTAAAAAGACTGGACATTCTACTAGGTATTCTCTTTTTTACTTTAGCTCTTCATGTGAAATGAGTTCTGTCTGATTCTACTAAACCATTTTTTAACGTTTTTGTTTGTATTCCCGTAGACTTAGTGCTGTTTCTGAGTCATTTGGGCCATCTGATCAAGATCTCGTTCGGATGCCAACTTTTCATGCAAGGTAACATAGAAAACCCCACCGTTATCTTCAATCAGTTTTGTAAACAAAGTTGGATTGAGCCGCCTATTTTTTATGTACCTTGATACAGTGCTCGTGGCACATGGCTTGCAGTGGTTTCCTATGATGCATGTGTGCGACTTTGCCTTCATGCGTGGGCAAAGGGTTGCATGGAGGCTCCCATGTTTCTGGAAAACGAATGTGCTCTTCTACGAGAAGCATTCGGGTGAGTTTATCATTGACGTGTAGATATTTTATATTTCTTTATACAACCTGAAGTCGAATGATATGTTTTCATCCACATGCCTCAAAAGTAATTATTAACAGATTTTTTTTTGGGGTTGAAACTGAATACAGGTTGACGCAACTCCTTTTGCGATCGGAGGAGGAAATGCGGGTGAATCAATCTTCACAAGCTCCGCACGAGGGAGTTGCACCAAAACCCAACAAAAACACTGGCAAAATGATGGTTCAAGGTAAATTTTTTTATTCCACGTTCCATCTGCTGCTCTTATTTGGCTGCCCTCCTATAACCAATAAGCATAAATGAACTTTATCTTCTTCTGCAGTACGACGTGTTGAAACAGTTTTGGATGCTCCAACAAGTTTAAAGCCATCGCTGAAAAAGTTTGAGAAATCCCGGGGTTACTTTTCCAATATCTCAACACGTATATCTTCTGGATGGCGGGCTCTAAGGAAGAACTATCTTCGTGTACCTGCAAATGGTTCTTCTGTTTCACGTCAAAGCCCGGGACATGTACATGCCAGACCAGAGTGCTTAAAGCAAGTTTCTTGTCCCCTGAAAGTTGGTGTCACAAGTCCACGTAATAGTTCAACGTCTTATGATGATGCTCAAGGTATGACTTTACTTAGCATATGTCATATATATATATATATATATTTATATATATCAGTATGTGTGGGCGAGGTGAGGAAGATATTAGTTCCATGTTTCGCCATTTCACTGCTTTATGTTTTTTTGTGTGATAATTTTTATAAATATTGGTTAATCCGTTTAATTCTGTCATTCAGAGACATACACGTGTAGGTTAAGATTGAAAAGCTTAACTGAAGATGACCCCATTATCATGCAACCTGGATCCGATGAAGGGCATGTCTTGTATGTACTTATTATATATATATATATATGTATATATCTGACTTTCTTTCCCCTCTCCCAAATCCACTACGGGTAACTTGCCATATATGCTGTGTCTCACAAAGTACATGTAATTTCAACAGCTTTCCTGATAGTCATGGAGATGATCTGATTGTTGAAATACTTGAACCAAACGGGAAGGAATTTGGGCGTGCGCTTGTCCAGCTAGCCAAGTTTTCTGAAGATTCCGTGAGTCATTTTTACTTGCCTTTTTCATTTGTTAGTACCTATCAAATTAATGCTTCTAAATGAAGAATGCATACAGGATGAGAAACTTCTCTGGTGGTCTGTATTTCGTGAGCCAGGACATCAACTTGTGGGAAAACTCCAGCTCTATATTGACTATTCAGCAAGTTCTGATGATAATAGCCATTTGAAGGTGTGTTAGCTACCTCTCTCTCTCTAATTATATTTGGTATCTGTGATGATCTCTCTTTTTCTTTGCTTCCTCTAAGTGAATTGGCATCTCTCTGTAGGAGACTGAGAGACACTCCAGCAGTCCATTTCTTTAAGCAACTTTTAGCTTGTTGATAGTAACAACAACTACCTCTTCTCTTGTTGATAGTAACTAGATAACTTTAATCAGAATTTTTTTTTTTTATAATGGTTATTAATTTATTACAAGATGGGAGCTTATGGTTGTGTAAGAGCTTATGCACACGTACATTCAGCTCCTCTCTAAGTTCATTAAATGAAACGTTCCTCAAATTCATTGAAAATATATCCTCTGTTTGAAGTATGCGTATCCTCTTCAGATTATGTGTCTGAACACACATATATATATATAAAACTCATTGTATAGTGCTCAGAAGATTTCGGTGAATTGATTTTCTTGTCTCACCTTCCTGTAGGGTGGTTCTGTTGCGGAAACAGACGCATATGACCTAGTCTTGGAAGTGGCCTTGAAAATGCAGTGGTTCCAGCAAAGAAACTTGTTGTTATATGGTTCATGGAAATGGCTTTTGGAAGAATTTTCCTCCTACTATGGGATTTCAGATGTCTACACCAAGCTCAGGTATACACGTATTCACTTTCTATTATTCTTCTTTCATTTTTTTATCATTTGAGAGATATACTATAACTCCGTTTTCTCTATCTTGTTTTGTTGTTTTAAGATACTTGACCTATGTGATGGATGTCGCTACACCGACCTCAGACTGTCTCCATTTGGTGCATGACTTGCTAACACCTGTCATCATGAAAGGAAATGACAAGGCCACCTTGAGTCATCAAGAGGTATCATATATATTATTTTCTCTTTGCCCTTTTCTGGTTTTGTGTGAATCTTGTCTCAAGTTAAGCCAAGAATAAGATTTAACTCCAAAGTTAGCTTATATACTTTGATCATAAATACCTGAGTCTGAGCATCACAGTAGCAATAATTCTATGTTATTCACCATTGTATTCATAGTTGTGCATGCAATGATGAATGACAGAGGTGGACTTCTTGTAGTTCACATTGAAAATTTAAACATCAAATATCAAGTTATTTCTGTTTGCTGTTGATATATTTTTTCTTGATTTTTTTGTGTGTGGAAGCATAGTAGTCTCGTCATACAAATGCTTTTTCTTCTTCTCAACCGCTTATCAATCTCCGTTTTTTTTTCAACAGAATCGGATCCTAAATGGAATCAAGGACCAAACCGAGCAGATCCTGAAGCTGGTCTTCGAGAACTACAAATCTCTTGAGGAGTCTTCTTTCTCTGGAATAAAAGATGTAGTCAGTTCTGCAACAGGAGTTCCAGCGCCAGCACTCGCTCCCGCTGTTAAATTGTACATGCTTCTGCATGATGTCTTGTCTCCAGAGGATAAGACTAATCTTTGTCATTACTTCCAAGTAAAGCGTACACCCTCTCTATTGCCTTACTTTACTCTTGGTTAAATTTTCTTCATCTGTTTTGCATCAATGCTTTTTATAGGTAGCAGCAAAGAAGAGATCTAGAATGCACATCGGTGAGATAGATGAATTTGTTAGAAAAAACAATGATCCCAATTTTTGGGATCCTTCTTCAAGGGCTGCTTACCATAAAATGATTATGGTCTGCAAGAATGTAAAGAATGAGATTTATACTGATATTGAGATCCACAATCAAAATATACTTCCCAGGTTAGTATGCAAGTGAAAAAGTTATGTTCAGCTAGTCTTCTGTTCAACTATTTCCAAATAATTGATATGAAAGGGTCTTGTAGCATCTTCCTGCAGGTGTTGATTGCCCAATGCTTGTTATATTGTTTTATGCAGCTTTATTGACCTTTCAAACCTGTCAGCATCCATATATAGCACTGATCTCTGCAACAGACTTCGAACCTTCCTTGTTGCTTGTCCACCGTCTGGTCCTTCACCAGCAGTTCAACAGCTTGTGATTGCAACTGAAGACTTTCAACGTGACCTTTCCAGCTGGAACATCCGGTAAGTCATATAGAGTATTTGATTTTTTTTTTTGTTTAAATTGTTGTCATAGTTTTTGACTGGTATGATGTTTTTATTTTACAGTCCTATCCAAGCTGGTGTTGATGCAAAAGAATTGTTCCACCTATATATTATGACTTGGATTCAAAATAGACGCCTTTACTTACTTGAATCATGCAAACTTGATAAGGTATACATATGGCTTCTCTGTGTGCCTTTCTTCAATTCTAAACCAAACTGTGGAGAAGTAAAAAAATATATATTTTTGCTCCATACTCTTGGTGTTATCAGCTTATGGCACATCATTGAGAAACTGACTCACTCCTTTGTGTCCATTAACAAAACTTGTCAATTCAATCAGGTAAAATGGTGCGGAGTGGGGACACAACATTCAGCAACCCCATTTGTTGATGAAATGTACACCAGGCTGAACGAAACCATTCAAGACTATCAAGCTATCATTTCTAGATGGCCGGAATATATTTACGTTCTGGAGAGTGTAAGTTTAGCGGTTCTTTGAGGCCTTAGGCAACTGTGAAAAGATTTTCCATTGCATGTTTATAAGCTACAACATAAATTGTGTTTTTTATAGGCCATAGCTGATGTTGAAATAGCAATTGTGGAAGCTCTGGAGAAGCGGTATGCAGATGTCTTATCACCTCTGAAAGAAAACTCAGCTCCAAAAAAGCTAAGCTTCAAGTATGTCAAATACCTAACCAAAAGATCTGCGGTTTCATATGTAGTTCCGGATGAGGTGAGAGTTTCCAACATTTTTTTTCCTTAAATTAAGAAAGATTTGTTTGTTTTGCTGAAAAGTTTATTTATCTGGTGGTGCAGCTCGGCATTCTACTAAACTCTGTGAAGAGAATGCTTGATGTTCTAGGGCCTGATATAGAGGCTCAATTTCAAGCATGGTCTTCATGCGTTCCTGATGGATCTAGGAACGCAGCTGCTGGGGATCGTCTTTCTGAGGTGACAGTGATGCTCAGAGCCAAGTTTCGAAGTTACGTTCAAGCTATAGTCGAAAAACTCGTAAAAAATGTGAGTTCCATGTTTTTGTGTAATCTTGTTGAATATTTTGAGATCCTAGTCCCATAATTAAAATGTCTATGTTGTAATTGGCTATTCTTTTTTTTTTAGAGCAAACTAAAAAAGGAGACAATGTTGAAGAAGATTCTTCAGTACTCTAAAGAAAGTGTTGGAGAATCGGACATGAGAAGAAAAATGCAAAAGCTGAAGGAGCAGCTCACCAACACAGTGAATCATCTACATTTCGTTTGTTCAACGGATGTGTTCATCGCATTGTCCCGAGGATACTGGGATCATATGGGATGGGTAACTATTTCAATATTGTCTCCTTAGTTTTGTTTGTCTGGGGGAGAGCTGACTCTTCTTCTCTTGCCCATGACAGATTGTTCTAAGCTTTTTGGAGAACAAAAAAGAGAAGAGAGCTTGGTACAAGGGTTCTAGAGTTGCTGTCTCTGTAAGGCCCCCTCTACTTTTGATTGCATGACTTTAAGACTTTACCTTTTTTTTTGTACTATATAAATGGTGCATACATGCAGATACTAGACGATACATTTGCAGCAGAGATGCAAAAGCTACTAGGAGATTCGTTGAGAGAGCAAGACTTGAAGCCTCCGAGATCGATTGTGGAGGTTCGCTCGATTCTTTGCAAGGACACTACAGTTAATGAAGGCAAGTCTTTCTAAAGACGATCAAGGACACTTGTTATTGGGCAAAAAATTCTAGAGGAATCATTAAATTTTGAGATTCTTATTGTTATTGGTTCGTGAATTGTTAAAATCTAAATAGAATCCATTGTTATTGGGGTGATGATTTTTAAATTTCACTCAAAATCCTTTGTTATTGGAAAAGTTTAGTTTTCATTGATTTTAAGATTATATTAAAATCTATTGTTATTGGGATGTAAATTTTCTTTGTTTTTACTCATAGTACTCAATTTTGAGAATATCATCTATACCCATAAGATTTTTGTAATTAATGTAATAAAATACATTCACATACAAAAACTCAAATTGAAGAATGAAATAATATACAAATCACAACTTTAACATAATACAATTCATAACTTAAAAAATAGAAAACAAATATTAAAAACTTAAAATAAAAATTGTAAAAATTGTTTTAAAAAGCACTTTCGAATTAAAAAAAAAACATTTCAAAAATTATAATTCAAATTGTTTTTACAAAATTCAAATTTAAAACATATATTTCGAAATTATATAAAAAAATATTTTTATTATTTTTTATTATTTATATATCTATAATGTAAGAAGTAGAAATTAAAATTTTTGGTCATTTTATTTCTTGAGAACTTTTTTGTGACAAAAACTTTTCTAAAATTTGTTTAAGAATTGCCTTAATTGAAATCATTTTCTTTTTTTTTTCTATCACCATTAATTTCTTACTTTAAAAGTTAATAATAACCAATAGAATTCTATACACAAGTAATGAAAATCTATATAAAAGTATTTGATAAAATTTGTTAAATCTAGTTAACTTGTAAAATCCTGTCAACTATTAAAATCATCAAATTCCACAGAAATTCATGTTCCAATAACCCCCCTAAATGAATCTTCAAGATTGATTCTTAGCTTTTAAGGATCAGATCTCATTTGCTCATGTCACAGTTTACTTTAGCACTAAAATGTCAATATATTACAAGTTTACAACACTGACTGGGTTTTATGTCCTATCCGAGTTGTGATGAGAGCTGACAACACGGAAAAGTGAAATACAAAAACTCTCTTTTACCAAAATTGTCTAAATTCATGGAGAATAAGTCTGATTTTATATAATCACAAAAAAGGTTTAAAAAGAAAAAAATCAAGAGCTCAGTCAAATGGCATTACATCTGGAATAATCAGAGGAATGCGATGGACCCAACCATCGCTAAAGCCTAATATCATCACAGCTCTTTTAATGCACCAGCCGGGAATCGAACCCGGATCTGTACCGTGGCAGGGTACTATTCTACCACTAGACCACTGGTGCTTGTTGTCTTCTCTAAAACAATCCTTTATTTGTTCATTTAATCTATACAAAACTAACAAAGTAACAGCCACATGATGGAAACAGAGTAGAGAGAAGAAGAAGACGTTTGTTGCAGGAAATGGCGATTCCGATGACAAGAATGATGGTTCCTCCTCAGGTAAGCTCTTCGCTTCGTCTCTCGCATCCGAATCTATCAAACTCCACTCGCGTTCCTTTGCTCTGTCGCTGTGCTCCATCACAACTCCAACCACTTCGGTCTGCTCTCTTTCCCTCAACCTTGTTAAGGTGAACTTACTTTGTCTGAACACTGAGAACCCATTTGTCAATATGTTGAAAATTTCCTTTAGGTCTGGACTCTCTCTGTCGGCAGGAGCTCACGCCATCCCGCATCCAGATAAGGTACTTGTGTTTCTTCTTTGGTTGTGTAATAAAGAAAAGAGATTGGGTGTTTAGTAGGGAGTTATGAGAGATTGAAAATAGACCTTTTAGTGGTCGACCTTTTATAGATAGAGAAAGGTGGGGAAGATGCTCTCTTTGTAAGTAGCTACAGAGGTGGTGTCATAGCTGTTGCTGATGGTGTTTCCAGGTAACTTCTTTGCTTTTATGCTAAAATTTGATTTTAGTTCTTATGGGTTTATCTTGATTTTTGATAAAGTTTATCTCTTTTAATCTCAGCTGGGCTGAACAAGATGTTGATCCTTCCTTGTTCTCCAAAGAGCTCATGGCTAATGCTTCTCGTCTAGTTGATGACGAAGAGGTTAGTTTTGTCAAAGTCTTAAATCTATCTTTTGAGTGTTTTGTGGTTTTCTGATTACGCTTTGGACACAGGTGAGATATGATCCTGGTTTCCTCATTGACAAAGCTCACACCGCAACTACTTCCAGAGGTTCTGCTACAATGTGAGATTTGAATTACAAGCTATTCTCTTCTAAGGTTGTTTAGCCATGTTTTGATAGCTTGATGTGGGGGTTATTGGTGAAGCAGTATTGTAGCGATGCTTGAGGAAGTTGGTGTTCTGAAAATAGGCAATGTTGGAGACTGTGGACTTAAGCTTCTCCGAGAAGGTTCTTTTTCTTCTTATCCTTCTGTAACCTGAGACACTATAGATTGTTTCAGTGGTCAACCTTGGAGGAATAGACTTTGATTTCATTCTCATTCATTCTGCAGGTCAGATCATATTTTCGACTACTCCACAAGAGCATTATTTTGACTGTCCCTTCCAACTAAGCTCTGAAGGCTCTGCTCAAACTTATATGGATGCATCGGTAAACAAAATTGTACCAATCTTCATGATTTGTTCTAGTACTGTCCCTCTGTAACACTCTTCTTCTTACTTTCAAGCAGTTTAACATAATGGAAGTAAAGAAAGGAGACGTGATTGTGATGGGTTCAGACGGGCTTTTCGATAACGTATTTGATCATGAGATTGTTAATATAGTGACCAAACATACAGATGTGGCAGAATCATGTATGCACTCTATATAAATTAACTATCTGCCTTGGTATATAGTCTATAGTTTAGAAGTGACATTTGTTTTTGGTACAACTATTACAGCGAGATTACTAGCTGAAGTGGCGAGTAGCCATTCAAGAGATCCAGGCTTTGAGTCTCCATATGCATTGGAAGCAAGAGCCAAGGTAGGTTTTTTAATCAAACCCAATAATGGATTTTTTCAGTTTGCCTTCTGACTCCCATGTACACAGGGGTTTGATGTTCCTCTCTGGAAGAAGGCATTGGGAATGAAGCTTACAGGTATAAAAATTTAACAGTTCCATTATTAATTTATTACAGAAAGAGCAGTTTCTGAGTTGATGTTTGGTTCTGCAGGAGGGAAGCTTGATGATGTTACTGTTATCGTTGCCCAAGTGGTGGACTCTTGAGTCTTATGTGATTGATCTTTTCTCATTATTGATTTGAACAAGTCTTTGTACAAAGACACTTGTCATTGTGTTGGATGATCTTATCAAAGAAATTAAATATTTATCCTTGTGAATCAAACTCTTTATAGCTCATCTATTCCCCTTAGTATATCTCATAAAAAAATACAAAATTTTCTAACGACAAAGCAAACAGACAACATTATTGCATGGAAACAAACTAGTATACAGACAGAGATCTCTCTAACGAGCTAGTGTGTCAACACTAAGAACCAGCAGCGCTATGAAGAATCAGTATACCTGAATTAGGCAAAGCAGATACAAGCCAGATGCATGTTTGTGTATGGTCTTCAAGCTGCTGCGCCATTGACATCATGAAAGAATGATTTGACAGTTTCATAAGTGGACCAGCAGATGGCAGCAGCTGGAGCATGGAAGAGCATTCTTGGTAGCCATCCTCTAGCAAGTCCTCTATACCCGTCTTTCTTTATTATCGTGCGAAACACTTCGCCTATAGAACTGCTCTTGAAACGGTCACAACCGCACACCCCCTGAAACATCACCATAGACATCGCTTATAGAACTATTCTATTCCACAAATGATCAAAGCCTAATACTCTTTAATCCTATAGTCACCGATAGTTTCATCTTTCTTCTACCTCAGTAATTAAGTTTCATAATCACAAAGCTTGCTACATCCTCTACATAACTGCACACATCATCTAGCATAACTATACCTTGGTTTCTCGGCAATGTCCTAAAAAGCGTTAGGCGGTGGTTAGTTGTCTTATAGAAGATTATTGTTTAGGCGGACATCTAGGCGACTTTTCAAACACCTAGACCGTTTGAAAAAATTATCTGCGGACTAGGCGTGCATCTAGACCGATTTTTACACTAGAGTTACAGTTGTTTAGATTCCAAATCTTACCTGACATTGCAACTGCGTCTTGACAACATCAAGCGGCGTGGTCAAAACAGCAGCCAAGCCACCACCTGCAGCTCCAGCAGTAGCATAAACCAACAAACCTTCCTCCTCCTCTCCGCGACCAACAAACTCGGGCGAAATCTCCCTCAAACCCCTCTTAACCGCCTCATACGTGGCGAAATGAACAGCAGTAAACGGAGCATTCATAAGCACAGTCGTCCTATAAGAAGCATAAAAAGCACCAAACCCTTCCTCCCTCATCACCCTCTTCACACAATCCCAAACCCCTCCATACATCCCCTTCCCTATCTGCAGCCTCTGCTTAACCATATCCATCGGAGTAAACACGGCGTCGCTCGCCACGGTGGCGAACACGCCCGAGACCGCGTGAGCTAAAGAGTTGTTAGGGTTCCCGCCGGATAGATACTTCTTGGAGACTTCGTAGAATGAGAAGTAGACGGCGTGGGCCGGGCCCGCGCCGAGCCCCATGGCCCATATGCCTCGGTAGAGAGCAGACGGGCCCTCTGTTTTGATGATCGAACGGAAAGCTTGGGTGATGCCGACGGGTTTGATGGGGCACGAGCGGATGGTTTGCATGTGGGTCTTGATGGTGTCGACTGGGAACATGGCCATGTGTTCGACGGAGCCGGCTATCGAACCGGCGACCATGAGGTGCCAGAACCGGAGCTTGTCGTTTTGAGAGGGGATGAGAACGGTTGGATGAAAGTCGGGTGGTTGTGGGATGGGAAGGAGGTCGGGTTTTGGGAATTTAGATGCGGTTGTGGCGGCGGCTTCTGTCGCCATTGTGTGGGAAGCGAGAGAAATGTTTCTTTGGGAGGGAGAGGTTGTTAAATTAGGGTTCCAAGATAGTTGGAGAGAGCTATTATTCCCAATTCACTCTGGAATCTCCGACAAGAGAGCGGCGGTTTAACTCTACTTGGGCTTTACATCTTTTCCCCTAAAGTATATATATTGTCTTAATTTGTTTAATTTGTTTTATTAGAAAATCTTCCTTTTTTTTATAATGTGAGCAGATCCTAAAATTCAGTTTGCTATTATATATAGATTATTACATTGTACGACCATTAAAAAAAAAGTTGGTTAGAAAAAACTTCCTAAAAGATATATTTTTATATTTTTTATATATTAAAAAAACATATTAATTTTGATAATTAATGTATTATTTTCTATATTTGCCAATTTTCAATAATTTTATATCTATAATACTCTAATAAATACGATTAATTTTTCAATTTTGTAATTTATTATTATTAACTAGTAAAAGTACTTAGAAAACATAGGAGATATTATATTTGATATTATTGTATGTTAAGTTTCATTTGAAGTATAAATTTTTATTGAAGAATATGATTTTTTTTAACAAGAAGCTATTCTAAATTAAGAAGAACTTAAACTCGATAGCCAAAACGGTGAAATTGAATCGACATAAACCATAGCTGATGACAGACTTCTAATACTGCCTGCTAATTTGTCAGCTATTGTTTTCTTTGCTATTAGAACATGTCGGATTGCAAAGGTGAGGAAGAAACGCTTACATCATAGGAATTCTTCCATATACGTTGTGAAAACCGGTCATTCTAGACACCATCTTTATCAATTGAGATCAGTCTATTGCAAACACCACTTCCGAAATATGTAGTAGAATCTTCATGCATTCAATTGTCCAAATCAACATGTTACATTCTGCATGTAAATGTGATAGACTTTTATGGATATCCATGGTTCTCATCGTAGATTCAGTTGCTTCTTCTTTTCTGCACATCCTTGTTTTGTATAGTTCGACTCTTCTTTCTAGGATCCGTCGATAAAGCATTACGTCCTGTCATTAATCTAAATTATCTTTTGATATATGGTAATTTTTTCACTGTTGTGGAGACATTTATTTGCGCTTCCGACTATAAAATCCCTTCAATATCTGCCATTTGAAGAATTTCTGGAAGAATTTTTATTTTATTCTTAAATTTTTTATCATTTCGATTTTTCTAAATATACCAAATAATGACATGGTTATTAATTTTGTCTTTTATTTGAGAAGTTTATTATATTATTTTTTTAGGGATATAAACTGGGTGTATCCGGCCTAAAATTCAGTCTGGTGTTAATAGAGCTATACAATTCTTCATGCTTTTTAGATTTTTTGGGTTTCTTGTAATTATTTATTATAAGTTTATGACATTGTATTTGTCACTTTTATATGTGTTTTTAATATAAACTGGGTGTATCCGGCCTAAAATTCAGTCTGGTGTTAATAGAGCTATACAATTCTTCATGCTTTTTAGATTTTTTGGGTTTCTTGTAATTATTTATTATAAGTTTATGACATTGTATTTGTCACTTTTATATGTGTTTTTAAGGATATGCACATGTTCTGTCGGTTATGTACGTTAGGGATTTTATCCAAACCTGAAAACACAAACTAGAACGAACCAGAAAAAAAAGCTGAATAGGATCGAGTTTGGTTATGACTAATTTACTCTATATTCAGCTTGATTATTCTTGATGAGTTTCCCAGAAGAATACTATGGTGACCATTTAAATTCGGATTGAGGTTTCCGAATTTTTGGTAGTAATAAGCTCGTAAGCTCTATTAATGTGTGTTTTAACTTTTGGATCAAATTCAATTATGTTTTTTTTATGGATTCAGCTTAGATAATGGTTTACCTAATATCCAAAGTAATCCAAAAAAATAGAACGAGTATCCAAAAATATCCGAACTAACCAAAAATATGTAGTAATAAATTACTTAAATTTTTCCAAAATACTCAAAAATATCCAACACCAAAGTTACATAAAAATGGTTAATGAGTCTAGTTTCAGAAAACAAAAAAGAAGAGTTTAGTTTACTTTGAAATCTTTGGTCTAATTCATATTTCAGTTAAAATCAGATATTATCTGATACCTGAAATACCTACTTCTGTAACCCCATTCGAGTATATTTCTAGAACCAAATCCGATCAAGATGGGGGGGGGATCTTTTGGGTCAGGCTTGGTTCGATTTTGGATTTGTTTTATGTTCACCCCTGGTTGCACACTTTCAAACCCCATCACCACTAAGCATTCAGATCAACTAGTCAGCTATATGCTATGTTGTGTTTTCAGTTTGGTCTGAGATTAGCTTAAGAGTTTCTGTAATTAGTCCTTGGCACTGATATAAATTTTAGAGTCATCTGTACCGTCTTTCCCAAAAAAATGATACATACAAATTTAATACATATCTCGACAAAGTTCGAGTCGTTACGAACTCATACATACTCATAGATCACAATTTTAAAACATGCAACATAAAGCTCACACGATCTTGGTAATATCTTTCAAGAAAGCGTCAATATTAACATCAGAAGAACCTCTTTCCGCAACAGCTCCTCGACATATCTCACTAAGATCACAAGCCCTTCTTCTCATCTCTCTCACTTCTTCACTCTCTCCATCCATAAACCTCTTCACCAACTCCTTTATGTCGTCTCTCCTTACCAACTCCGTCTTCTTATCGCTCTTGATCCCCATCCCCACCCTCCAATCCTCAACAATCATCTTAGCATTCAAAAACTGATCCCAAAACAACGGAAACGTCAGCATCGGTACTCCAGAATATATCCCTTCCAACGTCGAGTTAAACCCGCAATGCGTCCAAAACCCGCCTACAGCTTTGTGGGACAGCACTCGCAGCTGATCGCACCAGCTTACCACAACACCCGGGCTACCTTCAAGAGCCTCCTTAAGCTTGGACTCGCCCCCACGTGCCACCCAAAGGAAAGAGATTCCACTCTCTCTCACTCCTCCCACTGTCTCCTCCATCTCAGCTTCCGAAACCGAAAGAAAACTCCCCTGAGATATGTAAAGCACAGAGCTTTCTGGTTGCCCGTCAAGCCATTGAATGTACTCAGGTTTGATGACGTCATTTCCAGCAGAGAGTTCTTCGAATGGTATCAACGGACCGGTGGTGTAAACCGGGAAATCAAACTTGGAAGTGAAAAAGTCTACAGCTTTTGGTTCCAGCTCGTAAGGAGAAGGGAAGAGAAGATACTTAGCTTTGGAGAGCTCGTCGAAACAAGGCTTAAACTTGTTGAACACTTGGTGGCTGAAGCCGTGGTAGATCTCCGGCAAGTCACGGAGTCGCGTCGGAGATAAACCGGGAATGTAATCAACAACTTCGTCTTCTTTCGTCTCTAGAAACAAAATCCATATTCAAGATCAAGAATCAAGAATCAAGAATCATCGATAAAACAGTAATAAAGTTTGAAACTTTATATATTTTTCAAACAGTAATAAAGTTTAAAAATATATAATTTTTAAAAAAAGTGTTTGAAACTTTACCTGATGGTTCGGTCGGAAAATGGCCGTGAGCTGCGAGAAGATCGGAGTGGACGAAGAGGGAGAGGATCGCGGCTGACTCGGTCCAGAAAGAAGCTACCGGAATATTCCTCCGTGTGCCGACACTCACTGCCCAGAGGACGAAAGTGTCGGAGATGATTACGGTGGGAGGCGGGGAGCTGAGGCTGTCGAGTAAGTGCTCGAAGGGTTCCTCCAAGTTGGTGTAGATGGCGTCGATGAAGCCGGTGAAGTTGTTGGCACGGACTAGCTCGGAGGGGATGAGGTTTGGGAGAGTGGCGAAGTGGATACGGTAGGGCTTCGGGTCGGACCCGATGAAGCCGAGCCATTCTTCGGTGACGACGAACGTGACGATGAGGGTTGGGTCTCGGAGGAGGAGGCGTTTGCAGAAGTTCATCATGGGGTTGATGTGGCCTCTTCCGGGCCAAGGCATGGCTACCACGTGGCAGACTCCGAACGGTTGTGGTATGATAGGATCCATAGGGCGGGAAGTGAGTGGTTCTGCTTACTGAGAGACTAATGGGTGGGCACAGAGCAAGAAGACAACACGTTAGTGAGCTTGTAAGTAGCTATAGTGGTATAGCTAATCATTTGTGTGAGAAACGTTTACAAAAACGCAGCAAAGTATATCAATAAATAATTGTCATATGATTTTAACGGTCTTGTGTTTGTGATAATCAATGTTCTACAACGGGGTAGGCATTACGCGTTAGCCTAGCCGTAACGGACGCCTAACCGGATATATACGGATATATACTTTTACACGAAATATAGTATAAGATTAACATATATACATTATTTTTGAAAAAACTGAACATAAATATATTTTAAATCCACTTTTATGTATAAGTATATAGTTTAACATATATAAATACTTTTAAATTATAAAAATTAAAGCCATTTTAAATATATGAAGATGATAAATTTAAAATGATTTTTGCAACAATTATACTAATTATCTACAATCATATAAGGGTAATATAAATAATAACATTAATAAACTATAATAATATTAATAGTTTATTTTTTGAATATTAATACTTAAAATCCGACTGGCGTCTGTATAGACCACATTATGTCTGCCTAAACGCTATTATTCGCCCGAATTATATAAATCCTCATAAAACACTGTATAACATAAAAACAGTACGGTTGGTTATCGTATAGCGCTTAAACGTCGCCTAGGCGGATGCCTAGACCGTATTTTAGAACACCGGTGATAATAATTTGATATATGTTTGCATTTTTTGTAACAATGTTGACATGTTGTGGTAGATTCGACGGATTCATGAATTGTTATGTAAGAGATTTATATCAAATAGTAGTTTTTACACAGCCTTTCATTTTTCTAACGTTGATTCTAGGTTGATCACATAGTTTCTTTATTCTAGGTTGATCAATTGAAATAGTTGTTGAATTGTCTGAAAAAGAATTAAATAAGCAAAACACCATTAACAAAAAAAAGTTGAGGAGATTGGCTATAAATCCAAAATATCAATAACTGAAATATTATACCAAGATTTTCAAAACACCAATTTCCAATACTATTTGTCAGATTTCAAATTCTATTCGGTAGACTTCAAAATCTTCTGGAATGACTTATTTAAAATCTAGTAAACTTACGTATCTTTTACAAACTTTAAAATTTTATATAGTAGTAGACTCAGATAGTCAGATCCAACATTTTTGCTAAACAAATTTTAACAACTCATCTTTTCTTTTCTTTAGTTTAATTCATTTTGATTAACCATTTGTGAAGATAATCTCACTGAGACTTAAGTTGTATTGTTAAGGGATTTTTGCAAAATTGACCTACAACTTAAAGTCAAACACAAAACTAAACTCCTTTTTTTTTGAAAATTGGTTTTGTCCAATTCACCCCACAAGTTCATATAATTTACGAAAATGCCATCAATTTTTTTCTTTTTTTTCGAAAATGACATTTTTACTCTCTCACCCTCATCATCTTCAAGTAATTACAAGATTGCCATTGTCATCAATACCACAACCACCATGAACAACCAATTTGAAGCTCTTAATGCTCCCAAAATCGATTTACCCTTCTTCTTTTTCCATTCTTGTGAACTAAACACAACATATCTCTCACTTTCTCTCCACAATGAGCTAAAAAAACCCAAATTTTGATTCTAAAATTTTTATGGTTCATAGAGTCATAGAAGCTAACGATTATGGGTGGGTGACTTCCGTTTGTGATTCTGTGTGCTTGGAGAAGCCTTATGTATGCTAAGGAACTTATCTCACCAATTTAAGGTATGACATCGAGTTTTTTTCCAGATCTGTTCGTCAGACGACTTACTTGGGAAGTCGTCTGGCTGTAGACGACTTAATCTGGTTGTAGACGACTTACCTGGAAGTCGTCTGGTCAACGCAGAGGTTATTTTTGCAATTGACTTTGAAATCTGTAACCTGAGACGACTGAAAGTTAAGTCGTCTACTATTGTTTGGTTTCAAAAAAAATTCCAAAGAACCTAGACGACTTACATTTCAGTCGTCATAGGTTAGTTTTGCATTTGACTGGATAATTTCAGAAGTTTGACTTCCCCAGACGACTTACATTTCAGTCGTCTGGCGAAAATTAAAATAATAATATTTTTTTAAAAGTAAACGACTTACAATTAAGTAGTCATAGGTTAGTTTTGCAATTGAAAAAAAAAACTTCAAGATTTAATTATACACAGACGACTTATAATTCAGTCGTCCACCAGACGACTTAATTGTAAGTCGTCCAGGATTTTTTTCCGAGATTCTGGTCAAACCTCGTAAATCCTGGACGACTTACATTTCAGTCGTCTCGTGGACGACTGAATTATAAGTCGTCTGTATATAATTAAATCTTGAAGTTTTTTTTTCAATTGCAAAACTAACCTATGACGACTTAACTGTAAGTCGTCTACTTTTAAAAAATATTATTATTTTAATTTTCACTAGACGACTGAAATGTAAGTCGTCCAAAAAGTCAAACTTCTGAAATAATCCAGTCAAATGCAAAACTAACCTCTGACGACTGAAATGTAAGTCGTCTAGCTTTTTGGAGTTTTTTTTTAACCAAACAATAGTAGACGACTTAACTTTTAGTCGTCCGAAATAACAGATTTCAAAGTCAATTGCAAAAATAACCTCTGCGTTGACCAGACGACATATAGTTTAGTCGTCTAGACAACTTAGATTGAAGTCGTCCGCGTCTTCTCCACTAGTTTTTAAGTCTTCTACGTTAGTTTTGGAATAACTTGTATTTTTAAGAGTGATAAGTAACTTCAAGATATGTAAAACTCATATTTACAAAATATGTTCTCTCCCTTAGTTTTACTAAATTTGACTAAGTTTTTCAATGCAAACTTATAAAAAATATGATATGCTTTGACTAGTTACTATTGTTTGTTTCCATCTCTTACCAACATTCTTGTTTATTAAGATGAGAAAAAGGCCATTGGAGTTTATTATTGCATATGAGAGATCCAAAGATAAGAAAAAGGCTACTGAAGTCTATTATTTCATTGATTTGTAAATGTGTAAACACATTGTTAGCACATTTAATACATCTTGGAAAACATTATTACTGATTTTACAAAAAATTCACAACTAAAAGAGTATACATGCAATTCATAAAACAGACCACAAACAAAACTATTATAGATCATTCATCTACAAAGACAAGCTTGGATTCCACTTGAGTAGACAAGACCAGACAACTTTTAAGAAGTCCAGACGACTTCCAGGAAGTTCAGACGACTTTGCCAGAAGACTTTTAGGAAGTTCAGACGACTTCCAGACGACTTTACAGGAAGTCCAGACGACTTTTAGGAAGTCCAGACGACTTCCAGACGACTTCCAGACGACTTCCAGACGACTTCCAGACGACTTCCAGACGACTTCCAGACGACTTCCAGACGACTAACAAGTAAGTCGTCCCAGAAGTCTTCCAGATCTGAAAAACCTGCATATTAAATCCAGATCTGAAAAACCTGCATATTCAAAAACGTTCAAATGGCTTAAAAACAGAAAAAATGAGTGGAAGATAAGATAAATCTACCTTTACAGAACACACAAAATACATATCTAAAAATAATAGATCTACCTTTAAATTAGTGGAAGATGAGTACCAAATAATTAAAAACCTGCAAAAAAAAAATAGATTAGTAACAAAGACATGAGACAAAATTGAAAAATTCATATAAAGTTTGGTGTTTTCAAGTCAAAGAGATTAGAGTGGGTTTGGAGAGTTTTAGTTTGGGAAAAAAGTAAGAACTTTATACAACAAGAAGTTACCAAATGAAGAAAAATCAGACATAAGAACTTACCAAAACGCTCAGAAAAATCCAGACGACTTCCTAGAAGTCCAGACGACTTTCTAGAAGTCCAGACGACTTCCTAGAAGTCCAGACGACTTCCTTGAAGTCCAGACGACTTCCTGGAAGTCCAGACGACTTTGTCAGAAGACTTCCAAGAAGTCCAGACGACTTCCAGACGACTAACAGGTAAGTCGTCCCAGATGTCTTCCAGATCTGAAAAACCTGCACATCAAATCCAGATCTGAAAAACCTGCATATTCAAACACGTTCAAATGACTTAAAAATAGAGAAAATGAGTGGAAGATTAGATAAATCTACATTTATAGAACACACAAAAATACATATCTAAAATTAATAGATCTACCTCTAAATTAGTGGAAGATGAGTACCATTTGATTAAAAACCTGCAAAAGAGATAGATTAATAAGAAATACATGAGACAAAACTGAAAAATTCATATAAAGTTTGGTGTTTTCAAGTCAAAGAGATTAGAGAGAGGTTGGAGAGTTTTAGAATGATGAACATTACATTTTTGTTGCAGCCATTTGAGAGGAGGAGAGAGAATGTGTAAATTTTTCTTTATATAGGGAGACAAAAAATCCAATTAGATTAAATATTTTTGACTCAGACGACTTCCTGGACGACTTACATTTCAGTCGTCTGGTGAAGAAATTAAAACAGACGACTTACATGTAAGTCGTCCAGAAGAGTTTAATATTTTTAGCAGGAAATTAAATATTTTTAGCGGGAAACTAAAATAGAAGACTTTCCAGACGACTTACAAGTAAGTCGTCTGGACGACTGAATTATACGTCGTCATGGTAAATTATTCAACAGACGACTGAAATATAAGTCGTCCACACCCTAAACATAACCCCTAAACTTAATTATCTAATTAAACACTTCATAAAACCAAATCAAACTTGAAAAGTGTTTACTATACACATAAATAAACACATATAGGTGAAAACTAATTTTTGAAAAAAACATTTTAGTTTTCCAAAATCTAACCCTAACAATACATACAATACTACAACATATGTTTGCCAAACTCCTAAACCAAAGTATTTCATGATTCACTACTTCCACTCATCTATCTTCAAAACAAATCAATTTTATCATATCTTAATTTATATCAGTTAAAACTGTTTATAATTACTTGATTTTTATTTTTTCGCATCAAAATATTTTTTTACAAGATTTATAAATTATTTTTAAAATAAACTGGTACCAGACGACTTACACTTCAGTCGTCCAGACGACTTCCAACATCTCAGACGACTCAGACGATTTACTGGGGCTATATTCGTAAAAATGGCTTCTGTTTTTTTTTTGTCACAAGGGGCTGAACTGTAATTTCACTAGGCTTTTAGGTTAGTTTTGCATTTGATTCAAGTTTGGGTATATGTTTAGAATTAAAATCAAGTTGTGGGTTAGTTTTGGCAAAAACCCCTATTGTTAATATCCCTTATGAAAGCGTCAATGTTAGCATCAGACGACCCCTTTTCCGCAACAGCTCCTCGACATATCTCACTGACGTCACAAGCCCTTCTTCTCATCTCCTTCCCTTCTTCACTCTCTCTATCCATTAACCTCTTCACTACTTCTTTGATCTCTTCTCTGTCTATCAACAACTCCGTCTTCTTCCTCCTCTCAATCTTCATTCCCACCCTCCACTCCTCAACAATCATCTTCCCATTCAGAATCTGATCCCAATGCAACGGAAACGCCAGCATTGGCACACCTGAATACATCCCTTCCAAAGTCGAGTTAAACCCGCAATGCGTCCAAAACCCACCCAGAGCTGCATGGCACAGCACACGCAGCTGATCACACCAGCTCACCACAAACCCCGAGCTACCTTCAAGAGCCTCCTTCATCTTCGACTCTCCCCCACGAGCCACCCAGAGAAACGGAACTCCACTCTCTCTCACTCCTGCCACTATCTCCTCCATCTGGGCCTCCGAGACTGAAAGGAAACTCCCTTGAGATATGTAGAGCACAGAACTTTTCGCTTGCCCATCAAGCCACCTGATGTAATCAGGTTTGCTACGTTTGTTTTCAACGGAGAGTTCTTGGAATGGTATCAAAGGACCGGTAGAAGGCACTTAGCTGTGGGAAGCTCATTGAAACATAACTTGCTTTTCTTGAAGACTTGGAGGATGTTACTGTTGAACAGTGGCGGAAGATCTCGGAGTTTGGTCGGAGATAGACCGGGTATGTAATCTACAATCTCCTCTTCTTTTGCTTCTATATTCAATAACAGTTAGAACATCAATCTTTTTGAGTTTCCACCATATCAAGCAATTTCAAGTATATATGAATTAAAAATAAAATTTAAAATAATTTTAAAAGATTATCCGAACCAAAATTTATAAATATCTGAACGGGAGTAAAAGGAGGTCTTTGCTACCTGATGGTTCGAACAGAGCATGGTCGTGACTAATGAGAAGATCGGAGTGAAGGAAGAGGGAGAGAATCGTGGCCGACATAGTCCAGAAAGAAACCACCGGAATATTCCTCTGTTCCCCGACACGCACGGCCCATACAACGTAAGTGTCGGAGATTATTACCGTCGGAGGAGGAGAGTTGAGGCCGTCAAGAAGCCGCTCGAATGGCTCCTCTAATAAGGTGTGGACGGCGTCGACGAAGCCGTTGAAGTTGTTGGCACGGACGAGCTCGGAATGGATGAGATTAGGGAGAGTAGAGAAACGGATCCGGTCGGGTTTCGGGTCTGATCCGATGAAGCCGAGCCATTCTTCGGTGACGACGAATGTGACGATGAGGTTAAGGTCTCGGAGGACGAGGCGTTTGCAAAGGTTCATCATGGGGTTGATGTGGCCTCTTCCGGGCCAGGGCATGGCCACCAGGTGTCGGGATCCTCCGACTTGTTGAAGTTCAGCATGATCCATAGGGTGAAAATTGAGAAGTGAGAGGTTATGGTCACTGTCACCGAGGAGGTAATGATAGTTTTATATGCGACCGTGTGGGAGCAGAGTTTTCGTTAAGTCATTGGACATGAGCACTTTGAAGTCATTGCAAACTTGGAATTTGCTTCTTTCGATAAGACAAACAGATCTTTTTGTGTGGGCCAGTTTTTGGCAACGTGACAATGATTGATCTTTTTTGAATGTCATTATTACATATACAGTGCAGACAAGGGAAGGCCCCAAAAAGTAAGAGAGTCTACAGATTTGGAAAAATTATAAAAACTAGCAATATCTGATTTAATATTTTGAGGCCCAATACTATACTAATGGGCCTTCCTAAATATTATATCTTCGTCGGATGGTGTCATATACTTTACTTGCTGCAGTATTTTTGGTTTTCAAGTTCTTTATTTAGAATTTGGAAGATGGTATCATTTGCTTATAAAAAAACACACTAGCACATTTTATATGATTAAATTCTAAAACATATCTAATTATCAACCAATAATTTTTATAGGAAATTTCTGTATTATTCTTGTGATCACTTTTTTTTGTAACATAATATATGGTATAGCTATGTTTGGAAAATTTTCACCACCTTCAACCAATATTTTTGATTATTTTTCTCATGATTTTTTGGTATAAAAAAAGTATGTTTTAGATATTTATAAATAAAGATATGTTTTAGAAATTTTTGGAAAAATTTCTGACTATTTTCTCATGAATTTACAAAACGCGACTGCGGAAAGTCGGTCGATTATTTTTCAACCGAATTCTTGATTAAAAAGGTCGAACATGTTTTTTTGTCGCGTGTATACACATACAGATCAATTTTTTCTTATGTATGTCATCGGCGCCAACATAACAGCAACTTCAATCCTTCTTTTAACATTTACTTCAATTGGTTTTCTTATTTTAAGTGGTTTAGATTTTCTTAATTTTCTTTTTAGACTTTTTAGTTAAAGTTGATATTATCCTTCTCCTAATGTGGTTTGTCCAAGGAAACATGATTATACAAACAACGCCGAGGCTTTTGTGTGTTTTCAGGTGTCGAGAAAAACTATTTTCGGAATCTATTTGATCGATCCAAAATCAGATTTTTCACAACAATATCTAATTCTTCGATCGACTACATTCGTTAGCTCGTTTCAATTAATATATTTCTCATTAATTAGTCCAATACACTATTTTATTATACATCCTTATATATATGTAAAATTTAAAGATCGCATATGCAAAGTATAAAATATGGTTTCTACTACTATATCTTCAGTTAATTACATAACCAGAATTAGTTAGTCCTCCAACCGAAAGTTTGTTGAAATCTGCATAAATTAATTTTGATTTATGTAAAGCTTACATTTTTTCTGCCACTGTAATCAAACCATTCATCTGGAGTATTTCTCGTTTTTAAGTACCTTAGCTCTGACAGATTAAGAAAACATTAGAGAACACATGGTCAATATAAAAGGTTACGTTTTACCAAAACAAATACAAGTTCACGTAAAATGTTTTTTTTGCTTTTATAGTTTTAGCACGTGCATGGAGCAAATGCACGTCTACGTGTAATTAAGTAGATGTTAGATCTAACGTACTAATGAGTAATGTATACATTTGCAGTTCTAAGAGAATAGTAATGAGTAATGTATAAATTTGCATTCTAAAAGCATTAACATTAATGCATGTTTTTAGGGTGAAATTCTTAGTATAATATAAGATATGTCTCTTAACTTTTAACTAAGAAACAGTAAAAATGTCTCATAAATAAAAATTATAAAAAACTTCTTTTAGTAGAAAAATATCAAATCATACATTAAAAATATCAAATCATACATTAAAAATCTCAAATGGGTTTTCCCCGTTCTAAGAAAGGGTTACGGGCAAACGCACTAAAAAGAGTTTTGTTCCCTTATAGGAAAAAAAGAAAGGTGTTACGAGTAAAATGTCAAGATATATATCATCTCAATAATTAAAATCTCTTATATATTAAAAGAAAAGCATTGTAATAAATGCATTCACATTATAATAGACACGTGGCAGTTTCACAATGATTTGATAATAAATATGCTAACACGTTCACACTATAATCATAAATGTGTTCACACTATGTACTTTGTGATTTTTTTAATATAAAACTCACATACATAGTTCCAATAAAACTCTGGATTTTTCGGTTCGAATAAAAATAGATAACGAATCAAAAGCTAAACTATATATATATTATTTTTATTGTTTACGGATAAAATTGAGCAAAATATTCATAAATTTTGATTCGATTTGTTATCCGTTTTGATTTGAACCAAAAAATCTTGATATTTGAAACTCTACGAAACAAATCAAATACTAAAATACAATATCCAAAAAAGAAGCAAATCACTAATACCAATATTTTTAGGAACATATATCTAATTCGATATGTTATATGCATATATATACATATATGAAAAGAATTATATATATATGTTATATATATTATACTTTATATCAGTTTTACAATATAAATTTATTATATTAGGTACTAGAATTAAAAGGTTATATAATGTTTTATTTTTGTAATAAAATGTTATTATTAAATTATTTTTAAAATTTTATTTTATTTACGAATCAAATGGAATATTCTTTAAAATTCTAAAACATTTCGGATATCCGAGTCACCGAATATCTAGGTGGCTAAAAATCGAATCGACAAAAATGCTTCCAAATATCCAGATACTTGATATGTGTCCACCCCTATTTACGAATGTAATTTTATTTATATATGTAGTATATATATATGTTATATATATTATACTTTATATCAGTTTTACAATATAAATTTATTATATTAGGTACTAGAATTAAAAGGTTATATAATGTTTTATTTTTGTAATAAAATGTTATTATTAAATTATTTTTAAAATTTTATTTTATTTACGAATCAAATGGAATATTCTTTAAAATTCTAAAACATTTCGGATATCCGAGTCACCGAATATCTAGGTGGCTAAAATCGAATCGACAAAAATGCTTCCAAATATCCAGATACTTGATATGTGTCCACCCCTATTTACGAATGTAATTTTATTTTCTTTTGATGAAAAAATGACCAATGTCAAGGTCTTTTTTATTTTAAATAAATTTCAATTTTATCTTTCATGTATTATTCTAAACAAAAATGTCATTTAATATTAATTAACAATATCTTTATATATTTTTCAACTATTTTTATATACTTTTTACATAAATATACATGTGCACCTTGATGTGAGCATCTTATAACTAAGTATTCACCACAGCTGAAGTATCTAATTTTTTTGAAAGTTGAAATATTTTTTCTTAATGTTTCTTTCACTATTGACCAAATTGTAGTGAAATGATTTGTCTTAATAATTTTTTTTTTCTTTTTCTTAAACTATTATCTTTTTAAAAACTATAATATGAAACTATTGGTTCGACATGACGACTATCTAAACTTCATAATATAAAAATAAACATATAATATTAATTTTAGGTTTTTATCCGAAAAAACCTAAAAATCAAATGTTTTAACCGAATAAACTAAAATGAATATTAATTTAAAATAATAGTTATATTTTAGAAGATTAAAAACAAAAAAACGTAAAACCTAACTAATATCTAGATTAAACAGATTTATTGTCTTTTTTATTAAAAATAACGAAACTAATAATCACATCCCGCGCAAGGCGCGGGTTATTACCTAGTATTTATTATTCATGTATGATGCGAATAAGATGATGCGAATAAGACAGTTCTAACTTCTAAGTTATTGTGGAAGCACCGTAGCCTATTGGTTAAGGTTTAAAGGCTTCTACATCCAGGTCTGGGGTTCAAATCCCAGACTATGCAATTTATTGCAGATTACAGGAAATCCAGGTTTCAAATCCCGGAGAAAGCGGTTTATTAAACAATTATGCAGACTATAGAGGAAAGACTTGCAATGGATCTTCAACATGGTGCAAGTAAATCTGGCCAGGCGTGGATCTTCATAGGACGGCTCAGGTGATGCAGTTAGGCGTAGGTCTTCATAAGGCAGGTAGTATTGTCGATTGTCGAATCGTCTATGTAATATTTCCTATATCATAATTGTAAGATCATAATAAATCATCGTTAAAAAAAAAACTTCTAAGTTATCTGGCTTTTTTTTTTGTTAAACTTTTTAAGTTATCTGGCTTGGTATCTTCTTTTTTTTTTTTTTTTTTTTTTTTTTACAGGAGGTTCAAAGGTGAACCCGTTATCCGCACGTGGTTTCCGTTTTGCCCAAAGGCCCGTAATCTGCACGTTGTTTCCGATTGCCAACCATCTAATCTCCCTGGTCCGGAACCAGCCGGCACTAATACCCATTATCCAAGGACCCGACACCAACGCCGCGATAACTTTAAACTTAGGGAGGGCGTAAAGCATTCCGTGGTCACAGGGGTATTCGAACCCGGATCCATATTGATGTGTTAACTACCTCAAGACCACTAGCACACCACCCTGTGGTTATTTGGCTTGGTATCATAAAAAACAAGTTAAGAGCATTAGAACAATTATATAAATATTTCACCAAAAAAAACAATTATATAAATAATAATTTCTGAAGGAACTGATCAATCTTTTTGAGTCATAAGATTCTCTTTTTCGTGTTGACAGGCAATATTATAAATCTTCATCTACTGATCACATGAACACTAGCAATGGAGATAACATAATCAAATTCAACCCACCACCTCCTCTTTTCTAATCGAATTTATGAATTATAATTCATATGCTTAAAAAATGATTAAGTACAAAAGCAACAGCACAGGCGACTTTACGTTCTGACGTGTTGCTTATGATTAATCAAATCGGTCGGTCGAATGAATAAATCTATAAGTCAAAACAAATTGTAAAGGTTGAATCATGTAGATTTGATTTTGAATAAGATGTTGATTTCAATTTCAACTTCACTTTGTCGCAAGTAGAAAGAAAATCTACATTTAGTATCTATATATATAGTAAAAAGTTATTTGCTTGTATTTTAGGATAATTTTATTAATTTTTTTTTTAACACAATAATTTTATTAAATAAACATCAAATATATCCTTCTCTATTAAATCATATAAATTTTCGTAATTTGAACGCTATAACGTTTTGAGTCATTTTTGGGGGGAAAGTAGTGTAGTTGGTTTATTGAAGACTTAAAATGACAAATCATAAAAAATCTTGAAGACGTGAAGAAAATTAGACTGGGTTTGGGAATAGATCTAATTTTCACTGTTCAAACGATGTGAGGATGAAAAATAGAAATGGTGAACTAAATTAAGAGGGAAAAATAAAAACAGATCTCTAATTCCAAAGCTTCTATTCTAACTACATCTTATCACCATCACATGCATGCATTTAAGTTTTTGACTTGTACTATTTCTTTCCTTACACGAAACTTGTTCCCATCTTCTCTTTTTCAACATAGCAAAGAAGCAAACTTGTCGAGACTTCACTTATGAGTTATCCAAACAACAAGATTATATTACAATAATAGCTTAAGTCAAGTCCAAAGAGATTCTTGCTTCAGAGGGTCTTGCATTTGCATCTGCATTTGCATTATACTGCTTGGAGAAGCAAAGTTAGAGTTGAACTGCCCGGAAGACATAGCATAACCCAAGTTGTTATTACTGTTGTTGTTGCAGTTATCGATGTTGTTGTGTAGCAAGAGAATTTTATCGTCTTGGTCTAGTTCAAGTATTTGATGATGAGACTGTAAATTTGGCTCCTGTTGCATCTGGATGCAGAGAATCTCGGCCTGAGCTACTGCTAGTTGCATTTGAAGCTGTGAGACTTGATTTTGCAAGTAGGAGATTGCTCCTACGCAGCCATATACTGGATCTCTAACTCGTGCGTTTGCTTCGAAAACCAGACTATTCACCGCGTCAGCTCTTTGATGAACCGGTAGCTCCTGTAACAATTTGTACCAACCATGTAACCATTTTTGTATATAATTGCCATTATTAATTCTTATGTGTTCATATAGTTTTTAAGCATAATTCGTGAAACAGTTCAACGTAAATCTATACTATTAAAGAAGCATATGCAAAGAATGTTGAAAGCTTTCAACGGAATAATTTTTTTTTTTTTGAACCTAACGGAATAATCTTTCATGGAAGAAAAAATAATAAATATAATATAGTTACTGGCAAATAGGAACGAATGGAACCTGCAACATTTTGCTGACGTTGCTTGCGCCGAAGACCTTATGAACAATGGCAAATTTGTGAGGATCGTCAGGAGGGAAATAAGGTGCAAATATGCAATCTTTTGCACAGCGTCGTCGAAGAAGCTTACACGAAGCACATGGTGATGATCCAGGACCGCCCATCTCTACTTTTATCACGGTCACGCCGGTCTTAGTTAACAAAGTAATTAAGTCGAATCGTTACAGCTTAAGGATCGAGTTCTCTTGAAGTTTGTGAATATAGAAGGAAGAAATGAAAGCTTAGAGTTAAAAGGAGATAGTCCAAGAGGCGTGTATTTATAATAGTTTTTCAGGGGTTTGTAGGGAGCGAGCTAGGTTGTTCACATGTGTTCATTTAATTTTAACTTTAAACTAGATTTTCACCCGCACAACCGTGCGGGTATATATTTTCACATTTATATATATAGATATTTGTTTTACATAATTATTATATATTTTTAATGTTACTCATATATTTAAATGTTTGTATAATTATGCCAAATATAATAATTTTATAGTTTTCATGCTGTAAATTAAAATCATCACATATATATATGTTGCTTATTATATATTTGTCTTATTGAATTTACGTTTGATTACTAAACTAAATTTTTTAATGCATGAAACAACATATATGAAAACAATTTTGTATTTAATTTATTTAATCATGATCTGTAATTCAAATCGCTAGATTTTTTTAGTAATTTTTTAATGTTTATCAACTTTATATAATAAATTACTGTATATTAAAAAGTTTAAGATAAGTTAAATTTTTATACATGTATTATATAGTTTACTAATATTAATCCGTTCTACCAACATATTATATTTTTAGCATAAATATTTTATATTTATGAAATAAAATATGTTAACTTATCAATTTAAAATAATTTTATCATATTTTGTTCAATATAACATTTTTATTTTAAAATGATAGATATTATTATAAAATTGATAAAATAGGATATAATTTTATTCTTTTAGTAACATTTCATTACTAATTACAAAATTAGTTGAAAATATTTATATTCAATTTATGACAATTAAGATCTTATTATATTCTTTTTCAAGAGATTTGTTAGAATTTTAATTTTTTTTTTAAATAAAAGATATTATGATTAAAGTAGTTAAAAATATTATGTATATTAGCATTAGTGATATACATTTAATATAAAATTTAAATGATGGTCCAAATAAAAATATCACTCATAAATAAATCATGATTTTTATTTTATTAGAAAACAAATTTGAAAAAATAAAAATAAAAATAAATATTTATTTCTAACAAAATCTTTAAAAATTATTAGTAAATGTATTTGTGAAATTAATTAATTTCATTTTATTTAAATTTTTGTTTATAAACTAAAACTATATTCAATTTTAATTTCTAATTATATTTTTTGATAATTTAAATTAAAACTAACTAATTTTTGAAAGTAAATTTAAAAAGATTCTAAGAAGATTTTTAAAAGATTTTGTTAGAACATTTTAAATATATTCATTTGTATTTCAAATAAAAAGATAAAGATATTAAATAATATAATAATGAACTTATGTAAAATATAATATTTTCTAGGAATGATCCAAACTTAAAAAATCACACATGAAAAGAAGTCATGACTTCTATTTTAATATATAAGACTAGATTTTGACCCGTGCAACCGCACGGATGTTTGTTTTCACCTTTTTTATACATCAATTATTGTTTTAGAACATAAGTGGTATATATTTTTAATGTTAATCATATACTTAAATATTTATATAGCTATTTCAAATACAATAATTTTATATAACTATTTCAAATACAATAATTTTATAATTTTCATGTTATAATTAATTAATTGTTTAAACCTTATGTATTTGCCACTTCTTATTATATATTTATCTTATTGTATTTGCATTTAGTTATTAAACAAATTAATATATTCATGAGAAAATATATTTAAAAAAAAATTGTATTTAATTTATGCTAAATTCTGACCCGTATTTCAAAACTGGATTTCTTTTTACCAATATTTTTATGCTTATTCATTTTAGATAATTTATTATTGTATATATAAAAGTGTAAGATATGTTAATTTTTAGACATGTATTATATAGTTTGTTAATTTTAAGTCGTTCTATCATCATATTATATTTTAAATAAATAGTTTATATTTATGAAAATAAAATTTATAAATTTATCAATTGAATATAATTTTATCATATTTATTTTAGTATAATAATTATATTTTAACATGATCATGACTATAAAAGTAGATAAAATAGGATATAATTTATTTATTTTCATTTCTAAACGATAACTTAAAATACTTTAAGTTATTGTTTAAATATTACACAGATTTATTAGAATTTTTTAAATATAATATATAAATATATATTATATTTAAAATAAAAATATATTATGATTAAAATAGTTACAAAGATTTTATATTATTAACTTTAAAGAAATACATGTTAATTTTTATACATGTATTATATAGTTTGATAATGTTAACTCATCTTACCAACATATTAGATTTTATTTTTGAACATAAATATTTTATAATTACGAAAATAAAATATATAAATATATAATTTTAATACAATTTTATTATATTTAGCTCAATATAATAATTTTCATTTAATATGATTGATTATGATTATATAATAACTAAAATATTATAGATTTTTTTTTATTTTTCATTTTATATAACTTAATATATTAATGTATACTAATATTTTAAACTAATTTTGAAATTAGTGAAAATATTTAAATATAATTTCAAAAATGAAGATCTTGTAAAAATCTTTTTAAACAGATTTGTTAGAATTTTAAAATAAATATATTTATATTTAAAATGAAAAGATATCAAAAGATACTATGATTAAAATATTTTAAAAATTATATTTATTATTAGTCTGAATTAAAATATAGTATGAATTTCTATGAATAGGTCCATTAGGTCCATTTTTTAAAAAATCACACATGAATCAAGGTTGTGACTTCTGTTTTAATATATAAGATATTAGCTTATAATAGTGTCTAAATAAGAAGTTACAATTATTAAATTTAATTATGAAAACAACTATATCCGTAGTTTTTTTTTTTCTTTTGCGACAAATTTATACTGCTTTTGTTTTTTCATTTATCTTTTTTTTTTCGTTTCTTTGTTATATAATCTTTTGCTGGATCCATTTAGGATGTGGCCATAAAATTGCTCCAATATTTTTTCTAGTTGTCGCGGAATGACCTTTTTAACTTGTATTATAAATAATATTTTTTTCCGTTCCCAAAATTAAGATGTTTTAGATTTTTTATTTGTTCCACAAAGATAGATTTTCTATATGTTTAAGGTATTTTTTTATACTTTTAAGAAACATTAAATGAAAATATTTTGAATTGGTTAAATTTCATTGGTGAAAATTTATTGGAAAGTGTATAATAAAGTAAAAAAAAATTAAATTATAAACATTTATTGAATTCTTAATAAGCGTGAACACTTTAGAAAAACTTACTTTCGGGAACAAAGAGAGAAAATATGTTTTAAAATTTTGTATCTTGATTAATTATCAATTTCTTACATTTTTTTTTTTGATATCCGTGGGAATCCGGCGACCGAGGTCAATCGACTAATCCCACAAGACCCGCATCAGCCACGTAATTTCCACCCCAGGAATTAGCAGGGAGGGCTCGGGTGACCACAGGGGTTTCGAAGTCGGGTCCGTATTGGCGGGAAAACTACCTCAAGACCACTAGCCCACCACCCTGTGGTTATTTCTTACATTATTCCTGTGAATTTTCTTTTTAATGATTTTCATCTCCTTCATACATATTTTACGGATATTTTATTTTTCAGCTTTCATCCTCTTTGATGATATATAGTTATTGCGAGATGAGAGCAATAATGTTTTATGGTAAATATTAATTTTATTCAAACTAGCTTGTAACTTTGATGATATAACTGGGGTTTACAACCTAGTGATATTTCATTCTACAATTAGTTGTAATTCTAAATGCTGATTTATGCAGAGTTTAAATTTGTATATTCTTTGTATTTTTTTTTCCTCACGACATCCATAATTTGGACTACGGGATGGGAATACATACACATTTTTTTGTAAAAGAGGAATACATACACATTACACGTTAATAGCCGATGGCGTTAAAAAACGTGTTTAATGACGTTTTGACCCTGAGTGATAGGTACTGAGTGAGAACAATACGGTGAATAGGAAAAAGGAGTGAGCACCGCAAAGGCGCGTGATAGGTTGGCGTCCAATGCAGTTTGAGAAGTATCCCCACGTTGTCATTTGACTCTTTTCTTTTCTTTAACACACGACAGTCGTAGACTACCAACCTATCTTTCTTTATTCAGTAACGTTTACAAAAATATGTCAATATTTTAATAGTTTCTCGATGTCTCAATTTTCTCTCTTTTAAAAAAGAAGTCGAGGAAGGTGAGATGTCTCAATAACCCATGGGTTATAAGAAAATATATACTATATTGTGTAATAATATAAGGGCTTTTATTCAAGCAACCCTGTATCCTCCTGTTTTATAAAAAAAAACTATGTATTATGTCGAAGTACATTTCATAAGTAAAAATTGTCAATACCTTAAATTATATCCTATCATAGTCCAAATAGGTATAAGTATAACTGATCTGAAACGAAACAAATACTAATGTTTTGTCAACTGACGAAAACATGTTAGAGATTTTAGATCAAAAATGAAAAGAACCAATACAACACAATCCTTACATAGATACGATTTTAAAACAATTTATTTTTGTAATATTAAAATGAAATAAACTTTTTAGTCAAAAAAGAAAAGAAATAAACTTCACCTTCTACATAACCAAAACAATTAACAATATATATAATCCATATATAGTGTTTCATGGTTTGAAAAAAAAAATCCTATATTTGACTTTTTCTAACACGAACAGAAAAGTTAGTTAGGAAATTAATTAATAAATATAAGAATGGAATAAATCAAGAGAGAGGAAGTGGTTAATGTTAGGATAATACACTATCTAAGTGAGAATGACGTGAAACCCTAACGAGGACCGAGACTCCTTAAGAAATGGCCTCCAATGTGAATGTTTGTTGGCTTGAAAGACATTCACATCAAAACTTCAACCAATCTCTCCTTCACACAACACTTCCTCTTTATACTATTAATTATTCATCTCGCACTATATTAAACTTTGTGAAGTGATTATGAGAATAGTAATGTTGGGGAGGCCCGACTTTTCATGGGAAGACACTGATTAAATTAAGAACTTGGGATAATTATAATTATTTCTCCTTGTACAAAAGATACTAGAGCTTGACCCGCGCACCTGCGCAGGTGTTAGTTTTTTTTATAAATAAATATTTATTTGTATAAGTGATAATATATATTTTAAAAGTTACCCGTTTAATTTATTTTTAATATGACATTTCTAAACACAATAATTCTATAGTTTATATTGAGTAGTTTTATTTTATCATGTAAACCCTTAGTTATATCATCTATTTATTTAGAATATGACCTGTAAAGTCACACAAATGTATTTTTATTTTTATGGATCAAAATTTTATGATTATATATAATAAAATTGTTGTATAAACTATTTTTATGGATCACAATTTTATGATTATGTATAATAAAATTTTTGTATACTATTTACTATGTATATGTGGAATTAGTAAAATAATTACCGTATAATGTATGTAATTATGAAATGTATATATGGAATTAATTATTTTCAAACACACATATGTATAATAAAAAAAGAAAAGACAATTAATATTAAAATTTAGGTTTATTAATTATTGTTACCATGATTTTTTAGTTAGAATTTGATTTTGGAAATACATTAATTGAAGAGAAAAGACAAAAATCCTAAAAGATAGGTTAATTAATAACTTCAGTGGCATGCTATTGTAAATATAGTGAAAAACTAAGGGATAATCTAATTTTGTACTCCTTTTTTAATAGATTAGATAGAAATACATGAAGACAGAATCTCTGCGAAGCATCTTAGGACAGCCTTCGATGCGTGAAAAGCAACATTTGTTTTTATCGGATTACGGAGAACCAAATATAAAATTTCATAAACTCCATCTTTGGTGATAAACCTTTGTCTTATTTAACTATAGCCAAAGTAAGACAAAAAACCATGCTAAACGCCTCAACTGTTTTATTCATTAAAATTCCTTACAGAAGAAAAATTAAATTATACACCAGATTTAAGCCATCAGTATTGTTGGAGATATTTTTTTTGTTGAATCTTGGAAACAAGAAGAGGAAGATAGAAAATAGAATCACTCTTTAGTATATAAGATTTAAAGGCTTTAACAAATTTATAATAAATTATAATATATTCAAAAAAGGCAAATCTCTTAGATAGCACAAAAATATGATAACGATAACATACAAAGAATGATATTCAAAATAGTATTAACTAAATATTTAAATGACAATTTCTCCAAACTCTAGGTCTTTAAGACTTTAACCTAACACCACCCTGTTTGTAATACTAAATTTTAAATCTTAATGACTAAATTCAAATCCGAATATAAATAATTTTTTATTTTTAGTTAATGATATTTTGAAAAAAAATAAAATTCTCTGTATGTAATTTTGGAACAAAAAGTATTTTATCATATGATATTTTTCTTATTATAAATGGTTACCAGCAAATTCATTATAAACTTTAATACGTTAGTCCTTTTAGAATGGCTAATATTTTTAAATCCCGAAACGTATTTTAAGTAAGAGTTTATAATAGATAATGATGCCCAATGTTTTTTCTTGGCAAGACAAAGGAGATCAATGTCTATATAGCATTAACGAATGCGTGTGGTTGCACGATGGTAGTCAAAAAGTGGTCTTGCTTTTACCATTGGCACGAAATCAAGACTAACTTTTTGCACATAAATACATTGAAAGTCCTTAACGACTTGTTAATAAAGATTGATTTAACTACTGGAAAGTTAAAAGATAAAAACAATACTCCATAAGTAATTAAAGTTCTGTTTTAGACATTATAAATGCAATTATTTGACTCTATCACCACACAGGGCTTAAATAGTTAAATGACATCGTTAATAATATGGATGTGAAGTTTGGAGGTGTGATTAATTTTATGGGAGATGGGGATAATATTTAATCTATACGAACTCGCAACAAGACAGACCTTCAGCATCGTTTTGAACAATCTAATTAATAACCTATTAACGTCCAAAAATTGTAGATGTAGTTTCTTTACACAGTATTCAAAGACCTAACCTTTTTTGAATCCAAGAAGAACAAGTATTTGTGCACTTTTTCTTCGATTTGCTAGCTATATGACTAGTACCTATCCACGTACCAAAAACACAAAGATCTTTGTCAATAAGAATGTCTAATAAGACAGAGTTGAATGTTGATATCTATTTCACATTTTTTTTTTGTTAAATGCTCCTTAATTCATTTTAAATATATCGGTTCACTTATCTAATTATAATTATCTGATAAAATTAAAAGCGATACATAAAAACAGGGACAAATCTTCTAAATAATACTTTTTACTTTTAGCTTTTGTTTTGTTTTTTCCAAATAACCTCAAAAGTCAAAATGATCAAATTAGGTTTCATGAAAGTGATAAATAACAATTATATCCTCATTTATAATTTATTTAATAATTTAGTAAATATATAAAAATATAAATAGAAAAAAAATCCAAAAACGATAAAATCAAAAATATATTTTCAAAAATAACCCTGATTTTTTGGGAAACATTTTTTCTTATAAACAGTTTAAGAAAACCTTTTTGAATATGTATGTATGATATGTTCACGAATTTGTAAAACAAAATTCTAAAATTTAGAATTGCATTCATAAACATTTAATTAGAATTTTTGAATATAATTTGTATTTATATTTGGGAAAGTCATCTTCCTGAATTTGTTTAAGAAGATATTCCCATATTTTTAAAAGAAAAACAGTTTAAAAAAGAATATATTTGAAAAAAAAATTGAAAAAAGTTTGATTTTTTTTTTAATTTGTCTTCGTATTATTAATTAAATATTTATTTAATATATATTTAGAGAACAGTATAATTATTATTCACTACTTTAATAAAATATATTTTGGTCAACAGTTTCGATCTAATGTTTTTGAATGTCCTAAACAAAAAATTAAAATATATTTTATGCTTTTAGATAATATTATATATATTTATAATAAAAATTTTACTAAAATTTTATAAACTAATTCTATCTTATTAGTAATTGGTGAAGATTTCATTAACTTAATTGTAAAGCAATATTATTAAATTTTATTATAACTATCTGATACAGTCAATCATAATTTAGTAAAATAATTTGTTAATACAAAATTTTTTATTTTAAAATTCTTATTGTTTTACTATACACTTACTCCATAAATTTATTAGTGAAAGTTCCATAAATATTGCTAAAGTATCTTTAAAATACTACTCTTATCAAAAGTTATAAATGTTATTTACATATTAAGAGCTTGATTGGTTTCCCCGCTACCACCCGCAAACGCAGCTTTTGCGGTTGGTAGCGGTTGACAGCGTTTCGAAACAATCATACAAACCGCTATAAATCGCTTCAAACCGCTCCGAACCTCTTAAATTCAAAAGCTGGTTCGAGCTAGCGTTTGCGGTTGCGGACGGTTGCGGGAGGATAATTTTTTTTTCTTTTTTTTAAAAACCATATAAATACAAAAAATAAAAATATTCAATAAATTTTTAAAAATGAAATTATAAAAATACTAAAATATATCTATGATATTTTAATTAATATTATAAAATTTTAAAATAAAAATATTTTCTATAATTTTTAAAAATTTAAAACTATAACTTTGAAAATATAATTTATATATTTATTATAATATTATGATTTTTGATATTTTTATAATTATATAAAATGTAAATATTGTTAATTTATTATTTAACCGCTGCTGTATCTAGTAGTTAACCAGTCATAAGTATCCCGCAAACGCACCAATTTTTAACCGCAGAACGAGTCGTACAAATCTTTTAAAACCGCTAAAAACCGCAACCACCCGCATCCGCAAACGCCCGCAACCGCAACCGCAACCGCTGCGTTTGAACCAGTCAGGCCCTAATACTAACAACAATTCTTAATACGATAAATTTAAACGAAAACGCCTCTTAAAAAAAAACAATTCTTAGTATAATAAATGTAAGCGAAAAATGCCTCTTTTAAATATCGTTTGGGTCTATTACTTTGTACTTTGTAGACCGACCATGACTTTCGAACTATTGATCTTGAAAGCTAACTACGGAGTAGTACATGACTCCAAAGGAAATTAATGCAAGACCCACAAAACGAGATAATCCTAATTAATGTCTGAAGAGATTATTAAAATAAATGGGTTTTTGAAAAAAATCCTCAAGAGAAGTTTCAACTAGGACCATCACATTAAGTGAAAACCACGTGAGTTCAAGCTTCTAATCCTTGTCTTCGAAGTGAAACTCTTCTCTTTAATCTCATAGATTTACTATATCTCATTTATCTCATTTACAGGCCTTATTATCTTTTTCATATATAAGAAGAGAAAGATGATCAGCCTGAACTAAGTTCCAAATATTCCAGTTGTTACATATAGAAAATCCTCAAAAGGGTAAAGTATATATATGTCTAACAAAAATATATATATATCCAACAAAAATTGATCTGGTACGTGAACTTAATCCAAAAATTTAAGAAAATTCTTAGTTTTAAAATAAAATATAATCTACCAAGAAAACATGCTCCATGCCATAACCCTAGAAACCATAATGCTAGAACGTGGTTATGATTCTTAATAAAATATCAGTTGTGGTGCATCCAAGGAATGTTTTTTAACCCCAAAATGCCGGGGACATGCATGAAAAACCATTTGACTAGTTTGTGATCATCGCCAACAATAATCTCCACACAGTTATTCGCTTGATAGCAACGATTTCATATATGTATATATATTTTACGATTTCATATATTTTATGTATGTGTTAATTAATGAGTATTATTTATTCACGAAAATCTATCAACTTGGATGTGTTAGACACCCACAGTCAATGTATCCATCAGACTTATCAAAAATTGTCTCTTTGCCCCTCCAAACTCATATCAACTTCTATTCAAAATAGAATGCACCTACAGATTTGCCTAACATATTTAATTAATCTAGAAGTAGTTCAAATTAAGTGAACAAAACACAACCAGCCCATAACGTAGGCTACAAAACCTCTGAACAGATCTTTTCTATTGAGTTTCCAATTAGTTTGAATAACACAATTTTGATCTGATTGCCAACATTAGTTGTCCATGGGTTATTTTATTCTTTGAATTTTCAGTGTTTGGTTTTTGACTACTAGTCTTAGTTCTTACAGTAGAAACGCCATATAATAGCTGTTGAACATTTATTAAATATAGTAAACATGAAGAAATTTAAAGGAAAACTAAGAAGCCTAATTGGGTAAACAATCTTTTCTAGTATATTTTTACAGCATGAAATTACAAAAGCTCTTTCTAATCAAAATTTATGGAACATAAATCCTTCAATACTAATGGAAGAGTTTGTCCCCTTTTCTTGCAATATTTTTTTTTTAAATAACCTTTTCTTGCTTTATTGCATTCTAAAAAGAGATCTCTTTTATATACTAGCAAAATCAAAGGACTCAGTTTATACTGTATAAGTACTATCCTAGAGGATGAACAAATAGTTTAGGTGCTAATGGATGCATACATTTTAGAATTAGAACTGTCGCATTGGGAAGTGGTTCTTGTTAATGTAATTTTATATTCATTCATAAGAAAACCTATTGAAATTTGAAAGAGTACAAAAAAAAAAGAAAAAACAGACATCTTTAGGACCTCGGAGAAAAATAATCATTAAATGCTTTACGAATGACATGGAAGATTCCACATCGGTATTTGCTATTTTGTTTTTCTTAATTTCTCTTTTCTTAAAGGAAAAATTGAAATCTCATTGGAAATGATGGGGAGACAAGAAGCAATGTTTGACGAGTTCAGTAAAACTATTAAAGTCTATGTTTTAAAAAGGTGGAAAAGAAATAAAAAATACATGATGGTTTTTTTATTGATATACTCTTTCTGTTATAAAAAAATTAGATGTTTTGACCATATATACATGCATAATATTATTACGAATATTTATTAATTTATATTTTATTAATTTAAAAATCAGTATGATAAGTTATTATATTTTTTCAAAAAGTTTAAGATCAAACATCAAATTATTTATATATGATATAAAAATTCATTAAACTATATATACTTATTGTTGTATTGAATTTTTCAAAACACTCAAATATTAGAAATATTTTAGAATATACTATTATACAAATATTTTTGCTTAATTAATATTTATTTATTAATTAATATACAATTCTTATATATTGTGTTTTATCTTAAAACAAAATATGAGCCCGTTGCAACGCAACGGGTTTTGTTTGATGTTTAATTTAATAAAAAGTATAAAATAAAAAAATTATTTTATTATAATATTATGATTGTTTTTTGCATATGTTGTTTGAGATTTATTTTATAACTCAAACTCATTTTACACATAAGTTCACGTTAATATTTTTTTTTTATAGTTATGGTGCATAGATGAGTTGCTATAAACTTTATACAAAGGATTAGAGAAAATACTATATATAGACATTTAAACTGAACATAATCAGAAATAATAAATGAAAAGTAAAAAGAAATGAAAATTAAATACACCAATCGAATTAATGATAATATTATACATGTTCTTATGTAGTAATTTAATGTTTTATTAAATAAGTTTTTAAATTTTTATTTTGCTATGATTTTTTAAAAAAGGAAAACATTCTATTTTATAAATCTTCATTTTATTTTCAATTAAAAAATAAAAATAATATTAAATACTTTTTTACAATTTTGTTTAAGATTTTAGAAAAGGTAACTTATTGTCATATAACTTATTACAATTTTCTTCTCTTTAAAAATTTTAGAAAAAATATTGCTATCAAATAATTATTTTTATTTATAAATAAATATTTTCAAAATTTCTATTTTTACAAATCGTATCAATACTAATTTTACACTTCTTTTGTTAATTATATAATTTTTAGCATGTTCATCATCAAACACTCTCTTAAAAATAATATCAAATACATTATTACAATTCTCTTTTGGTTAGGACTTAAAAATACTATACTTCTTCTGTTTAGGATTTTTTTAATAAAAAAAAGGAAAACAACTATCAAATATTCTTTTACACTTTGTAGGTTTTTAGAAAAAGAAATTAATATTACATAATGTTTTACAATTATATTTTGTCCAGGATTTAAAGAACAAATTTCTATCAAATAACTATTTTCAGTTAATATTAACTATTTTTAAAAGTTGCAATTTTCAAAATTCGTTTTTACAATTTTTCTTGTTAATTGAATAATTGTTAATATCATGTTTATCATTAAATGTTTGAAGTAAAAATTACTATTAAATAAAATTTTACAATTATCTCTAGTCACAATTTAAAAGAAAAGGAAAAAAAAATCTTAATTGGTTGGATTAGAAAAAAAAATTCTTTTAGAAATCTCTTTATTTAATATTTTAGCAAAAAAATAAGTTATTTTCACATAATGAAAGTTTTTATTGACACATACACAATTTAATTTTTTAATTGGCACATATCACAATCATATTACAATTCGTTTTTGTTTAACATTTTTTTCTTAAAAGTTAATGTTTATATTTTATAATTCTCTATCTTTAGTATCTTTTAAAACAAACATTATAATAAAATATAGTAATAACAACTGTAATAATAATAATAATAATAATAATAATAATAATAGTAAAATTAATAATAATAAGACTATTAAATAATATTTATAATAATTTTTAAAAAAATGTTCTTATTATTTTAGTATATATATTTTGATTATGATATAGTTTAACAAATATCACATGTATAAATATGTAACTACCAGGTGTCACAATCATGTTAATTAGGAATTTTGAAGAACCAAGCTCAATATAATCTTTTATAATTATATTTTCAGTAAAAGTTTAGAAAAGAAAATTTATATTAAATAAATTATTTTCAAATCTATTTTTTAGGATTTTGAAAAAGGAAAATTTCTAAAAAAATTACGATGAAATATTTTTTAAAATCTTTTTTACTATTAAATAATTTTTAAAAGTAGTTTTTTTCAAAATTCGTTCGTATTATCTTATTATATATATATTTTTAATCATTATATATTTAAACACATGTCACAATATTAGAAAGAAAATTATAATCAAATAATCTTTTGCAATTATCTTTTGATTAGTATTTAAAAAAGGAAAATTACTATTAAATAAGTTATATAATAATATTTTTAATAAAATTTGTTTTGGGTAATATCTTAGTATATATATTTTTAATTATGAGATAAATTAACATATGTCACAATCTTAAATATATAATTGCTATGTGTCGTGATCCTGTTAATTAGCAACTTTGAAGAACCAAGCTTTATATAATAAGATAATATTTTTTATAAACGTTATGATATAAACAAAAAAAATATATAAATTTTTCTTTTTTTTTGAAATCTAATATTATTAATGTTAAATTCTTTTTAGTTATATAATAACTTCATTAAGGGTACGAATTTAACCATTTTAACTTTTAATGTGAGAGCTCTATTACGAAAGTTTACTTCGCAAATACAAATATAGATGTTAATCAGACATTTTATATATATATTAAAAAAAGGATTGAAATGAATTTATATTTTTATAAATTTTATCTGTCTAACCAATAATATGTTAAATAAACTTTTTTTTTTTGATGAAATTTAAAATTTATTGATCCATCGGGAAATAATGTTATGTACAAGGTACAAATATTGAACTAAGTTTCCTCTATGCTATGGTATGATAAATAAAGAATGATCTGATCTAGAGAGTGGCCTCGAACCATCGCGTTAATAGTCCTCCGTATTTGTGGTCCGGTTTATATCGAAGGGAGACAATCCTATTTCTCATGGCTTTGTCAATCCTTCTTCTCATCTGATCAGTACTCATACCAGGCTGTTGGTGGCGCCTAGCATTCCTCTCCCTCCATACATGATAGACTGTACTCTGGAATAACATTCTTGCAAGTATGGTATCCAATCTCTTATCGGTCATACGCTGCAGTCGAGTAATGGTCCACTGCCAATCTGGATTGATTCCATTTCCAACAAGCCGGCGTGCAAGCACTTCCCAAACTGTGTATGAATATGGACAGGAAAAATAAAGATGATCTCTAGTCTCGTCTCTTTCTCCACAGAACACACATCCCTGCACCATCCCCCACTGTCTCATTCTATCCCCTGTAGACAATCTGTTCTTGATAGCTAACCAAAGGATGAAGGCGTACCTTGGAACGCCTTGTGGCAACCAAACCACTTTGCTCCAAAGAACTTTATCTCTTTTAACCCGCACTTGATCCCAAGTTCTTGATGCTGAGAATGTAGGCAAGTAATCATATGTTAAATAAACTTTATCTATAAAATTAATGCATTTTGTAATTATAAGGAACTAAAAATAAATAAGTTAGATTGAAATGTAAAATAATATTTTCGTGTAACAAAAAATGCTAAATAGACACTTTTTTTTTAAGAAAGGAGAGAGCATGGAGTAGTTGAATAAGCGAAAATGAGTATGCTTTTGTCGAATTCCAAATTATGACCTTTTTATCTAACTTTAAAAAGTCCGTTGTGAGATTCTGTTAGAAAAAAAAAAGAAGCAATCTGAAACACCAGGCTTCGTGCTAATCCGTAGATTTGGACTCTAGAAGTTACCGCCTCATCTTAGTTTTTTTTGTTGTCATCTCGTTTTTTATTAATAAAACTAAACAGTCAATAAAATACAAAAGCAAAAAGTAAAAAAAAAAGACTTACCCAGATAAGGCCCATATAGAAATATAAAAAAAAACACATTATAAAGCCCAATTTAAGAAACCCAAATGACGAAAAATTCATCTTCACGTAACATCAAATAGCCATGTACCTTGCCGTAAACAAAGGAAAACTAGATAGCTCAGAACAGAGATGCTGTTGACATAACCTGCTCGGAGGTCACCGTCGGATGTCTAATCGAGCACTCCACCGGAACACACTGAAATAGGAAGCTCGAGATTAGAACAAACGTCAATAGGAACATATCTTTTAAACGCTCAAGAGATAAACTGACGACTAAAAAATTAAAACTGAAAACCATAACTAAACACTAACAAACATTGGAGATTAGCGATGAAAGTTAGAAGAGGTGTTGTGGAAACCATCACATGCTTGAAATAAAACCAGCAAAGCAACACTTAAGGAGCCATCACTTGCTGAAAAAGAAGCCGCCAAATCGTTGCTGAAAAAGCCGTCACTTGCCAGAGTCAAAACCTGATCATCAGGAATTAGACTGAAGAAGAAACTGGCAAAATCATGAACCTCTCTCGTCATCACCGCCGTAAAAGATTTTAGATGGAGAACGGAGGAAAGAGAGAGAGGTTTTTACAAGCAACTTGCTATAGCATTTTTGTCTTATCTTAGTTATTTTATAATTTTAACTATAGTTTTCAATTTTAAAAGTTACCATTTCATTTCAGTTGTTCTATACTTTTTATGATATACTATCTAATCTATTAAAACATAAGTACAAATTTAAAATAGCCCTGAATTTTCCTAAAGAATTACAATCTCATGCCACTGGTTTTAAAATTTATTCTCACGTGTAAACACTACAAGCTAGATCATGTATCTTATTATTCTCTAATATATTACCTCCCAAGATCTTCCTTGAAAAGCGTTAATCAATTAATGATGCCTTTTGTAATTAGTTTCCATATTTTGCGCAAGAAATTTGAACAATTTCTAAAATTGATTATAGAGATTTTCAAAAGATACAATCATACTATTAACTTCTTTTTTTTTTTTTTTTTTTTTTTTTATCGTCAACTATTACAGACTCATACTGACTCTGTAAACCAAACCGGGTGATCTGCATCCATGTGAACGACAAAAGACGGTTGCTTCTTAGCACTGTGTGCTAGTCTATCCGCCATTGTATTTTGCGTCCTTGGTACATAGATGATCTCTGATCTGGTGAAGCTCTCTTTTAGGGTCTTGACATCCTCCAAGTAATTTGCAAAAGCTGGCCATTCATCTGGTTCCGAAACCATCTTCACCAATTGAGAACAATCCGTTGCAAACGTAACCTGAAACTGACGTAAATTCCTCATACATTCCATTGCCCAAAGAAGCGCTTCCATCTCCGCATGAAGGGGAGAGATACTAGCCCTCACATTCCTTGCCCCCAACAATCCCTCAAATCCTTCTAAGGTGCTGAGCCAACCTTGTCCTGAAAAAATGTCCCCCTCTTTCCATGAACCATCTGTGAAACACCATCTTCCTGGAATTGACGGCAATGTCGTATCCACTTGTTGTGGTATTATCCTCTGTTCATTCAATATTTGTGCTTCAGCCCACATTGTTGATTCTGTTTCCGCTAATTTAAGTGTATCCATGGGATCCATATCCAAATTACTGAAGACTTTATTATTCCTAGCTTTCCAGATGTACCATAGTATCCATGCAAACTGATGATCTTCCAGCTGCGGAAAAACTCTCCAAAATAGATGATCCATGTTTGTGAAGAGAGAACTTGTTGGGAAAATATCTGGATTTGATGGTATCTTCGAGAGAGTCCAGACCTGGAGTACCGGAGGACATTCAAAAAACACATGATTTATTGATTCCTCATGGGCTCCACATCTTGCACAACAAAGATCCCCTTGAATCCCCCTTGCCTGTAAATTCTTCCTTACTGATATACATCCTGTCACCAATTGCCATAGAAAATGTTTTAACTTTGGTGGACACCTTATCTTCCAACAGAACGCCTTCAGAACATTCACTGTGGGGCCAATCAGCAATGGTGGTCTCTTCCTATCTGGATAAATCCGTTCTACCTGATAACCCGATTTGACCGTGTATTTTCCATTTTTTGTGAAGTGCCACCCATCTCTGTCTACCCTCTGAATCCTGCTCAGTGGTAAACTTTCTATAAGTTTCGCATCCTGTGGATCCACCAATAACTGAATTGCCTGTGAGTTCCAAGTACGTGAGGTAGAGTCAATGAGAGACTCCACTGTAAGACTCCACTGTTGATTTTTATTTGCTGGTCTCGGGCGAGTGGTTGGGAGCCATGGATCATTCCATACAGATATGGAAGAACCTGATCCCACCCTTTTGATTAGTCCTTTGCTTACCAGAGATCTAGCAGAGACGATACTCCGCCAGCCATATGACGGAGAATATGAACGAATCGGTTCCAGAGGTGAAGCATTCCTGTAATACCGACCTTTGAAAACTCGAGAGAATAATGTGTTTGGCTTCTCTATTAGACGCCATAACTGTTTACCAAGCATCGCTGTGTTGAAATCAGTGATGTCCTTAAACCCTAGAGCACCTTCATCCTTATCTAAACATATTTTGTCCCATGATTTCCAATGCATGCCTCTTATGGTTCCCCCTGAACTCCACCAAAATTGTGATACCGCACTCGTCAGTTTTTTCACAGTTGCATTAGGTAAACGATAGCATGACATCGTATGATTTGGTAATGCCGTAATCACTGATTTAATGATCACTTCCTTTCCTCCTTTTGTGAAGAACTTGAAAGTCCATCCATTGACTCTATTATTTAATCGATCCTGAACAAAGCTAAACACTTGGATCTTTGAACCCCCCATATTTTCTGGCAAACCAAGATAAGATCCCATTCCTCCAAGATTCTAAATACTCAAAATATCCCTTAAATCCTGTCGTACTGATTCTTCAATCTTATGTCCAAATTGAATTGAAGACTTTTCCAAATTTATTAACTGCCCCGAAACTGCCTCATATTCCTTTAAAATCCGAAGAATAGTTTGACACTCTTCTTTTTTGGCTTTACAAAAAAAGAGGCTGTCGTCCGCAAAAAGCAAATGGGATATCGATGGACAAGCTCTTGCCACCTTCATTCCCGTCAGTTGTTTCCCCCTCTCTGCCCTTTTTATATTTGCAATTAAGGCCTCAGTGCAAAGAATGAATAAATAAGGCGATAAAGGATCCCCTTGACGTAAACCCCTATGTGGAATAATGAGTCCACATGGTTGACCATTAAGAAGTACCCTATATTGAACCGACGATATACATTCCATCATCAATTTAATCCAATGGATGTCAAAACCCAGTTTTTGTAGTAGGGCCTTGATGAAGTCCCATTCTACTCTATCATATGCTTTGCTCATATCCGTTTTAATTGCCATAAACTTTCCCTGACATGCCTTGTTTGTTCGTAGTCCATGGAACATTTCCTGGGCTATAAGAATATTATCGGAAATCAGCCTTCCTGCCACGAAAGCCGATTGGGTTTCAGATATAAGTAAGGGAAGATAGATTTTTAGTCGCTGACACAAAACCTTGGAAATAATCTTATATCCTACATTACAAAGACTAATTGGCCGCAATTCCGTCATCCTTGTGGGTCTTTCCGTTTTTGGAATCATACAAATATTAGTAATATTTAATCGTGTATCCATTTTTCCCGTAACCAAAAAATTATTCACCATCTCTACCAAATCATTCTTAATAATATGCCAGGAGTGTTGGAAAAAAAGAGCAGTCATGCCATCCGGCCCGGGCGCCTTCTCTGGATGCATCATAAACAAAGCCTCTTTGACTTCCTCTTCCGTCGCTAATCTCAACAACCGTTGATTCATCTGGGGAGTAATACCCGGTGTAACCTCTGCCAGAAAAATATTGAAATCCGATGGAGAAGTGGTAGTAAACAATTTGTCAAAATAGTCAATAGCTACCTTTTCCACACCTTTATCCCCTGTAATCCAAGTCCCATCCTCATCATGTAACCCAACAATTCTATTACGAACCCTTCGTTGCTTGGTTAAAGCATGATAAAACTTCGTGTTAAGATCCCCAGAGGAATACCACATATTCCTACTTTTCTGGTGCCAATACTCTTCTTCATCCTTATATGCATCTTGTAACTTCCTTGACACCTCGAGAATATCCTCCTGAGACCTAGTATTATCTGTTTGTACCTCCTCAAGTGCTTGTTGTAAATCATTTATTTTTTCATTTCCATAGAGTGGATTATTTTTCCTCCATTTAGCAATTTCATGACGACAATTGCTAATGCGTGCCACTATACTCTCCGTTCCCCCTTCTACACCTCCTTCGCTATGGTCTAGCCAACCCATTATAATTGATTCCATAAGTCCTTCTTGTCCAATCCACCTCTTATCAAACCGAAATTGTCCCTTCCTCCTGGGAATTTTATCTTCTAGATAAGCCACCACCGGTCGATGATCCGAAGCCACCATCCGTAAATACTCTGTAAAAGAACATGGGAATAAAGTATGCCACTCTTCATTTGCTAAAGCACGATCTAATCGACATTTAACCAGCACTGCCCCTTTCCCTTTTCCTCTTCTTCCTTGCCAAGACATTTTATTTCCCCGAGCAGGAAATTCTAGTAAACCACTATTTCTTATCATGTTATTAAAAGGAATAAACGAATCCGCGCTCCGTATAGATCCTCCATCTTTCTCATGATTACCAGTGATTTCATTAAGGTCACCTATAATGAACCAGGGCTCGGATCGCGATAGTCCATATCTAGTTAATCGCTCCCACACTTGTTCTCGCATCTTTTGAACTGGATCTCCATATACAAAAGTAAGATAAACCATTTTGCCAAGGATCTCCGCTTCCACATCAATCATACGGTTACTAGAATATAATACCTTGACCTGATAATCATTATTATAAAAAAGCGCTAATCCTCTACTTTTCCCCACTGGATCCACTGTGACCAGATTATCATAACCAATATGTGCTTGAAAATTTTGAACAAACTCTGAATTTTGCTTCGTTTCTCCTTCAAATAGCTTATGGTCCACTTACTTCCCATTCCTCGACAATTCCAACTTAATACTCTCATTTAAAATATTGTTTTTTACTATGCTACGAAAAGCCAAATTGACGGGTGTAAAGATACCCTATTTCCATGAACCTCCTATTGTTCTTTGTTTGAGGCCTTAAACACCCATATTTGCCATTTTCTTTTTTCACGTAGAATGCAGAAAATATAACTACTTGTAATAGAAAAGAAAACTCCTCCCTCTGAGCTATCAACATGGGTGAGAAGATTTCATTCCTTACGTATATGTTACGTACCCTCCAATCCAAAGATTCCCATATCCCAACAAAGACCCTGAAAAATACATCCATCTCCTTGCCCCAATCTATATAAAACGGTAACATACACACAAGAAAAATGAAAGCGTCTCCTTTATAACTCCAATACCCCGAAAACATAAACATACTCAACCCAATATCACCAACGATCATTTGCTAACAAAACTAGAATAAAAAAACGTGAGCTCTCTCTCCTTTCCACGCCACATATCCCTTCCAAAGATCCTTGGCTCCTTGAATTTGTATTTTTAAGATAAACGAGCAGCAGTGATGCAATTCTAGAAAAAACGCCGAACTCCTCGACGTGCCAGATAAGCCTCCTTACATCAGCTCCAGCCAAAATGTGATTCCCCTTAAGGTCCGTTTCTATGATTAACTCTGTTTTCTGTGGTTGGTTTAATGAGACCAACCAGAGAACCCATTTCCCTGTTAACCACTCCAAGCCCCCAGTCCCTGTTAAGCCACCGCAAATCACCAATCTCCATATCTCCATCAAATCAAATCCATTATTGAATCCTCCATTTTCTTTATAATAGATTAGATTCCTTATACTTGAGTAATCAAAAATAATACCTGAGTAATCATGCGAATTCACCGGTATAATTGCCAATATCGAGATCCATTTCGCAGATGTCCTTGATTTCCAAAAAATCCGTTTAAACCAATTTCCTGTACCCGATCCACAACATCGGAGATTTGAAGAAAATCCCCTGAATGAAATTCTTTTACTCCGCCCTTTATGATTCCTCTTTCCTAACACAACCCCGCCGTCAATTCCTGGATCCCATCGGTGAGAAGGCATCAAGAGCGTGAAACCCTAGATCGCCTATTCTATCGCCATCTCCCATCATACTATTAACTTTAAAAAATTGAAGGCAGAGGATATCCGAGCTGTATCTAAACTCACCATATCTACCCTCTTAACCTAGACTCTTCACCCATCTATATATATACTGGGTCTCAGTTCTAGACTTTTTTTTACTCTCTTGAGTTCATCACTGCAGACGAAACTGTAAGGTAAATATGATTTCATTACATAAATCGTATGAAAAATAAAACTGAATTTTATGCTTCTTTGTTTTTTTCAAGGGTGTAAAAATTCATCCAAGGTAAATATGTTTTCATTATATATATATATCGTATGTCAAGTAATGCCGAATCTTATACTACTTTGTTTTTTTAGGGTGTAAAAAATTCATGCATCATGCAAAAGAACTCAAATGTATATGAGGTACAGCTGGGAACTTACCAGAAGAGATTCAGTTGGGAACAATATATGGACCTTAACATCCTGTTCAAATTCATCTTCCTCAACTGGGTCATAGAAATCTTCATAGATCAAAAAGAAGAAGAGATATCAGATTTTATTGTTGCATACTAAACACATATGTAAATGGTTTTCACTTTGGAAATTCAATCAAGTAGTGCTAACAGAGAAATTCAAGTAGTCGTAATAAAACAATAAAACTCACAAGGAAAGCAATAGTTGAACTTCCTAACACAAAATTAATATTTGCTTTATAGTGTATCTCAAAATTAATACTACGTAACTTAACTCAAAAATCTCTTTATAGCAAAATTAATACCACGTAAGAAGCTAAATTTTGATTCACTGAAAAAATACATTAAACTCAAAAGGAAAACATTATGTATGTTTATTTTCTTCTTTTCCCGGATTAATCTGTTTAGTACCAAATTTAGGCTTAGTCGTTTTATATTATCTGGAGCTTGGCCCACTTGTTTGAATTATACATTATTAACCACTTTTGATTAGCACAAATATGTACTAAGAACTAAAAATGTAAAATACGAATGATGTAAATAATAAATTAATATCACGTTGGATGAAAAAAGAATTAATAACACATTGTTATGAAAACAAAATTTATTTGCAAATTTGTTTATTGATAAATATTTGATATAGTTTTTATTCAAATGAAATCTAACAATACAAATATTTATATAAACTACTAGAATATATAAAACTACTATAGATTTCTGCTATAAAATCGTGTTGGTTTTAAAAACATACTAAACAAATAGTTTCAGTTCGTAAGTGTGTAAAGTATATACATTCAAAAATATAAAAAAAAAGTTCAAAAATATGAAAACGAAAGAAAATATCTGCGCGGACGCGCGGGTTATAATCTAGTTAAGTATTAAATACAAAACAATAATGGTGACCAAACAATAACATACAACAGAACAATTTCTATATATTATCAAAGTATTATAACATCAGTACTATAAACGAAAACAGTACAATGAAAATAAAAGTAAACTAGCAACTAAAGGGTATAATACTATAATGTTATACCTCTGAGAACCAAGTCTGCTTTTATGGACTTGGTACCTTAAAACATGAACACATTTTCTTTTTTCGTAAATCTCTATATTACTTTGGGTGTCTACAACTTTAACCCAAAAAGAGCTCTGACTCTGAAACATAAAGATTAGGGCATGCTGCTATGTTCCAAAGTATGTCAATTGCAGTAAGCTTATGTAAGCATGATCAATCGTTTCTCGCTTGGCAACAAATTTTAATGAACACAAGTTATATAATTTGAATTTTTTATGTCATCATATCATTTGAATATTTAAGAGAGAGAAATCCACAGTTTTCTTAAAACATTAGCATTGAATAGTGTTTTACAAAACTATTTCGACGTATCATCTTAATATAATTAGGTATTTTATCCGCGCTTACGGACATAAACATATTATAATTACTTATTAATACAGTCATTATTAATTTAAAACTATAATGATAAATTATTATTTATTATTTTTTAACCAATTATTATTAAAAACTATAATGATAAAAAATATAATGATAAAATATATTTTAATTAATTTATATATTTTATTTATTAATGGTATAATCGATATTGAGAGTTTCTCAAACTTTGTTTAAAGTTTTTCAAACGAAAAATTTCTATTATCCTCCTCTTTATTAATTTTCATTTTAATTCATTATTTTATTGTTGAGACGTGAGATAGTCTTCAATATTCCACCGATTAGCATGCTTTTACTTTCTCGATATCCAGTGCCACTGCCAAGTGTTCTTTCACTCTCACGCTATATAAATGGGCCTTACCGGTTCTAATTTGGCTTAAGATGGGCCAAGCAGCTCTTAAGTCAACGCTAAGTCAATAGCCCAGAAAAAAAATGACTCTCATATATAAACATAACTGTATAAACAAACACGTGGCTATTCTTAGTGCGCATTTTAGGTGTTTATTATAGCGCTTATCTTAGCAACGAGCGTAGAACGATAAGACGATTAGCCAGCGAGAAGGGCACAACCGCAATCGGAGATCGGAGACTAGCCGTTGAGAATGGCCGGAAGAGACCGTTATCTCCCGTCCTCCTCCTCCTTGAGAGTATCGGAATCTCAGCTCACCGAATCCGATATGAACCGCACTCGATCCGCCCTCCTCGAGGAGAAAATCGCAGCTCAGCACCGCGAGATCCAATCCATCCTGACGGACAACCAGAAGCTCGCATTAGCGCACCTCGGAGTCAAGGATCAGCTCAATTTAGCCAAGCGTGAGCTCGCTCGGCTGCTCGAAGCCGCCGCGGCCGTCAAGTCCGATACCGAAGCGAAGGTTCGCGAGGTTTACCAGAACTCGCTGAGGATGGAGGCGGAGGCTCGTGTGGTTAACGGAATCGGAGCTGAGCTTGATCAGGTTAGGTCGGACGTGCAGAGGCTAGCTGAAGATAGGCAGAAGCTAACGGCGGAGCTGGCGATGCTTAACGGGGAGATCGCTAAGGCTAAACCTAATTCGGATCGAGCCGTGGAGGTTAAGGCGGAGATTGAGAGTCTTAGAGAGGAAGTTAGTAAAGGAAGGTGAATACTTTAATTGAATTGAATTGAATCGCGTCTTGTTGTTTTTGGACTTAGTGATGAGTTTGGGGGTTGATGCAGAGCTGCTCTTGATCTGGAGAAGAAGACGCGAGCGGGTAATCTTCACCATGAGCGTGGTATGGAGAAGACTATTGATCACTTGAACCGTGAAATTGTGAAACTTGAGGAAGAGTTGGCTGACTTGGAGACCAAAGCTAAAGCAGCTGCTGAAGCTGCTCAAACCCCAAGTAATCTTTGTGTTTGAACCTTTAGATTGAAACCTTTACCTGCAGAGCTAGCTTCTAACTTTGTGGAATTTGTTGTTGTAAGGCCCTGGATTGGTGGCAAGTTATGGAAACTCAGATGATATTTATGGAAGCCAAGGTCACCAGTACCCTGAGGCGAATGGTTCTCACCAGGTACACTTATAAGATCTTTCTTGTTAAATATTAGCTTTACATAATCATCTGATAAGAATTCTTAGAGTTAATGGAAAACAAAGAGATTGGTCTAATCGTCTGTAATGATTGACGTTACCAAAGCCCTGATTGTCCTAGAGATGTGTCACTACCAACAAGCTAGTTCTTAGGAAGAGTTGGAATAATTATATACATAGGTTCGTGAGAGTTGTTGCAAATTCATAATGGACTAAATACAATGCCTTTTTAAAAATCTTTTCTGCAACACTTCTCTGTTCTGCTAGCGGGTTAACATCGCTCAAAACACACTATTCAGGTACATGGATCCCTGGACTGTCTTCCTCAACAACCGGCTAACAATACACAACACTCTAGTGTACCGTGATAGAGCTAGCTGGCGGATTTGTGTTGTACAATAATTAAGCAGGTCTTAGGTTGTTCTTTCAATAGCATGTGATCTTTTTTTCAAAGTTCTGTAGGATCAGTATTAAAACATTCTTTTTCAAAAAGTATAATATAGAATTCATGAGACTCCATCTACAGACCAATTGTTAAACCAAAATGTATCAACATTGTTCAGAGGAAAAGTGATTTAAACTGTGGCCATATGATAATCTCAACAAGTATTGGGAAAATTTGCCCTTTTGAATGTGAAGGACGGGTGATATAAGATGGAGTCTCGTCTCTCTTTCCTCATAGCAAGACGATTTCTATGGCTGAGAGTGAGCAAAAGGGGAACAAGTCAGGTCTATCACTTTTTTGGGGGCTAGAAGGTTAGTCAGTAAAGCTTTTTGTATCTTCTAATTTTCTTGAATACCATCTCAGTTGAGCTTCGGTTACATACTTAATTTCTACTATGTTAATACGGGTCTTTGCCTTTTCCATTGATCTGGCTAGCTAGGTTTTGTCAGTTTTTATTTCTTCTAATTCTTTGATGAGTTTCATTAGTTTTCTGTATTAAAAAACCTGTTTCATTTTTGGTAAAACTTACGGGCGTTGACTCTATAGGCTTGTTCCCCTTTTGGTGTCTTAGTTAATGTTAAAGCTTAATGATACAAAGTAGTGTGTGGTAATGTTTATCCTTGACGGATCCAAATATGTTTTTGCAGGGAAATCAGGTAAGATTGTTAGTTTGTATCCGACCAGATATAAAGTGTGTGCTCATCAACACACCTAAGATCTTCTAGGACATTCATGTTAAAAAATACTCTTTCGTTAACCATTGAGAATTAGGTTTGTATTGAAGGCAGTCTTTTTTTTGTCTGCAAGCACAAGCACATGCACTGTCATTGTTAAGTTATACTTGCACGTTTATCCTCGAACTCGCATGCATTGTTACTGTCGATTAATCTATTGTTTGTTCTGATCATAGCCAAGTGAAATATTGGCCTATAGGCTATATCTCCCACAATTAAAAGAAAACAATTAACACAGAAATAAGCTTCTAAATTTGTAAAAAAAAGGGTTGTAGAACTTAATAAATTGTTTATAGCTCCAAAATCTCAAGACAACCTCTGCTTTTAGAGTTGTGCATAAGTAAGAAAAAGATCTTGAATATGCTAAGTATAGCTCGTTATTGATGTTAGTCTTCCAAATCCATGGATGAATTGTCTCCATGACATTCACGAATATATTAGTTTATCCCTTTAAGCTAACCAGTTACATAGATTACTCAAGAAATAGGCTTTTCTGCTAGGCCGAGTTATTCGAAGACACTGTTACTTTCTGGTCCTCCAAATGATCAAGACATTGTTAAACTCGACCATTAGTTTAGAAAGCAAGGTATGAAAGTCTCTTTCAGTGTATAAATTGATCACCAATGGACATCTTGAAACATGTTTTGGTGGAGTGCTACTGGTACAAGGCGTGATACAATGCGAGAAAGCACACTATCAGTTCTCCGTCGACATGTTCCTCCACGTCCAACCAATATTTGTCTTATCGATAACTCTTCCAAGATGAGAGACACAAGCAGCGGTCTATGTTGGATATGGCTGGACGCGATGGGCGTGTACACCTGATGGCACTTAGAAACCACCATCCGAGACTCGGAGTGTATTACAACCATTTGCGGCTCGGAATCTAGTTCACATTATTGTCAAATGCCATATATATGACCATGTAGAGCAGTTGGATAACTCAGCATTCACTACATTTAAAATATAGGCAATGCATAGAAGCCTATATATTAACAAAATTAGAAAGGGATCGATGAAGATGACAATATGTATCTGAATAAAATCTCACTAGATCATATCAAATGCTACCATTTCAAAGCATTTGATATATTCATTCTGAAAGCACTTGGAAATGCATTTTGATATATCCCAAAGCACCTCGAGCTAAGTTATAATGGTGGTCATAACTTTGACCAATTCACTCGAAAATTACTTACAAAAAGACATATAAAAAGTACACGAAAATGTTGCTAAGAAAAGTAAATGAAAATAGGGAAAATTGTTTTTTAGAGCAAAAAAAATGATAATTATGTCTTTTTAGACTAATCTCATATACTTTATATTCCATTAGGTTAATTATTTTTAAAATGACAATAATGCCCTTAAAATTATAATTTTTAGATCAAGCGGAATCGATTGATCCAAAATTACAAGGTCGAACGGATCGATCGATCATGATCATTATGCAGAAGAAAAAAAACGCGGAGCATATATTGATCGACCTGGTCTACTTCACTTGATCGACAAAAGTCGATTTCATACAGATCGACCAATCTCAAATTATAGACCGATCGATCCCCTGCCCAGGTATGTATTCCAAATTGATTTTCTGGTTTTCTTCGGTTATATCTGGTTTGATTCTCACTTGATTTGAACCGACCACACACGATTTCAACTCTTTAAACTTGATTTCTTTGGGATGAAACCCATAATTTATCATCTCTTTCACGAACAAAGGGGGAAGAAATCAAAGTCTCAAGTTCATAAACCCTAACTCACTCAATTTCACACTGATTTGGTAGAAATAATGTGAAAATTTTGTGAACAATCAATCAAATATAGAAGACGGCGTGAGAAGAAGGTTACCACGTTTTTTTTTGTTTTTTTAATCGATTTTTTTTTAAATATGAAAGTGAATATTCCCAAATATTTTGTTTCTACATTTTAGAAACTGGTTTCTTATCCGTAGAATACATCTAATTTGTAGAAATCAGTTTCTACATGTTTTTAGAATTATAGTAATGTGTAGATTTTGATTTCTACATGTTTTAGATTTACAGTAAATTTGTAGAAGTCGGTTTCTACTTGTTTTAGATTTATATTAATGTATAGATTTTAATATCTAAAGATTTTTGATCGGTAGGTTAAGCGCATAATGTGTATTCTTAATAGTTTTAGAATACTCTTATTTACGTAGATCACGTATTTCAAACATTGTAGATTCAATGAAAAAAGTGAATTTTGTTTTCTATTTCGTAGAATGTCATTTCTCCTTTATTTAGAATTGAATCTGAAAATTATGATTTAAACATTTTTAGAACTGAAAAAATACCACTAAGTTCATATATGTATTTTATCAATAGTTACTATTTTTTCAATTTTTTTTTTGTTTGTAAAACTATTTATTAAATTTATTTTCAAAAATATTAAGGCTATTATAGGCAAAAACGACACAAAATAAATATTAGTCTAAAAAGATCTAGTTATCATCTTTTTGCTCTAAAAATCCAATTTTCCCAAAATATAATGATGACATATTAACATCGTCCATATCATAATTAATTACTTTGTATAGTAGGATATGTAGTTTATCACGAAATTAATTTAAGAATTTATGATGGGACCTAATTTGGGGATAGAGACAAAATATGTTAGATGAAAATCAAAATGTTATGTGATCAATGAAAGCTGCTCTTCAACCAAATAACAATCAAATAAATCCAAAATAGACATCAACTTTTGTACATATACTGATATATCTCCTTCATTCATCTTCGGTGACGTAAGTAATTTTTCATATAACAAAATTGACCCATATAAATTAGGAACAAACTTCAAAATACTAGAATGAGGCAACTGAATAATTTCCGTACAATTGTCTTTTCACGATCAACAAGAGCATGGCCATTAGAGATCTTTCACATAGTTTCTCACAATTAAAATAAATAAAATAGTGAAAAATAAGAAAAAATGGTAGAGTGGTTCACATTTGAGAGATTCCCATATATATATGAGAAATTCATCTTTTAGATGTCACTTATGCAGTGATTCATTTATTTTTAAGATAAATAAAACAATTATAGAAAAGTATTAGTTAGTTAGCAAAAATAGATAGGTTTTTCAATTTTTGAGAGACTCATAAATACACTAAAAAAAAAGAAAAACTCTTGCTAATACAGTGAAAATAGTATAGGTTTCCTTAATAAAGAGAGATGATTTTATACAACATATGTATATGGGGAAAAATAAGCAAAATATGTATGATTATTATATAAACCTATGGAAGTAAGGCTCCGGAGGCAGCCGGATAATCTCCATTACTCCCGTCTTCGAAGACGATTCCACTCGTTTAAACCACATCCAGTCTGACAGTGGTAACGGTAGGCTGCCGTCTCTTTTTCTGATAAGTAATTCCACGAGCCTTAGCTTGACTCCCTTTGACTTCCCTAAGGTAAATCCTAACAGCGCGTGCAGCAAACGGGTTCGTTTCCGGCCGTCCACCGTTTTCCTCGTAAGCGGCTCTAAGTCGTCCGATCAAAGAGTCGAGAGATCCCCAAGCTTGTTTGTGCGGACAAGCGCAAGGAGATGTTGGGTCCGAGTGGCCAAAGAAAAAACATGTTGTCACGTGGACTTTGGTTTTTCCGAATTGGTCTAGGTACTTGAGGAACTCGAGCACGTGAGCCCCGCTGCACAGCGTTAGCGTTAGAGGGGGTTTGTGGTTTCTTAGGTATTGTAGAAACGTGTTCCAGTCGCGGCGTTTCTGTGACTCGTAACGGCTTGGTGGTGGTGCTGACGCGGTTGAGGGTTTTGGGTCGGGTCTGCATGACCCATAAGTGACTGGTTCCATGGAGTTTTACTACTTATTTAGTACGTTCTTGTGAGTGTTTTTATTTAGAGATGTTTTTAAAAGAAAGAGAGAAAGAGTGTGGAGTTTTTTTTTTGTTTAGAATCTAGATGGTGGGAAAGAGAGTTATGTAAGAGAAGAGACAGAAGAGTAGAAATTTAGGAACGTTGAATTCACGTGGCTAATGTCCCTACCTAAAGTTCACCTGACTAGTTTTGTTGAACCGTAGATTTCTTTTTAATAATTAGTTTACATCTGAAATGGAATCCAACTTGTCTTATCATTACGAACTGATTAGACTCCACCACCCTTATATGGGAAATGAAAGAAACAACTGAACGTCTCAACTAATCCATATATACATCAAGCACACAATTTGGTCATTTATTCTCCAAAAGTAGTAAACTGTTCTAAGAAACTTAACTATGTAAATAACTAAATACTCCTTCCGTTTCGAAAATAAAGCTGTTTTAGAAAATAATTTTGTTCAACAAAGATATATATTTTGTGTTTTCTATGAAAAAATTATAAACTTTAAAAAAATTAATTGATTTTATTAAATTATTATTGGTTAGAAGATATTGAAAATTGAAAATTACAGAAAACGATACATTTATTATATTGATGCAATGTGTTTTCTTAATATGTATGAAAACGCTAAAAAGTCTATCTTTGTGAAACAGAAAGATATAAAGTTAAACGGAAAGAGTATAAAATTAGAGAAATATTTATGCTTATCATGGTACGGTACATAAATGATATATTGGTTTCGTAATGAAAAGTATCACAAATGCCAGCAGATACATTTTGACCGGAAGTAGTGTTTGTGACCCATTATTTTTACAAAATAACAACTGAATTCACAATATCATTATATATATAATTTAAAGTAGAGCATATGATATTTTTCTTAGCCTAGACATGCACGTTACTGTTTCTGTACCTTGATAACATTTGTCACAATAATAACACTAACCTATATTAACTAAGTTACAAATATCGGTTTTAATATTGGCTTTACACCCGTAAGAAAATCCGGTAATTGAGCTAGTCAGCGGTTACATTCACAATGTTATTGGTGCCAAAAAGAAAAATTGATGAGCAATTCTTTCAAATAGCATTTTTTAAGTTTTTGTTACAAAATATCTCTAAAAAATATCAAAATAGTTCTTTTTTATTTTGAAAAATTCAATATTTATTTTTTTTATTTTTAAAAATTTGAAACCCTACTTCTAAAAACTCATTCCTTGACTATAAACTTTATCGTTCAAAAAGAAAACTATAAACTCTAAATTTAGATTAGTTAAATCTATGATTAAAAATCGGGTTGACTTCTCTACGCCCCCAAACTACTTAAACCCACAGTCAATCCCCCCTAGACTTTTAAGCTCTTCTCCTAACCCCACAAAATTTAATGATTCATCAAATATCCACCTAAACTATTTATTTCAAGTTAATTACACATTTTTTCTTATATAAGAGTACATACGTTTAGAAATTAAAAAAGCGTTTAAAAAATAACGATTACCCTTTATCCGATCCAATAATTTTTTTGATCCATGATCCACACAAAAAGACCCGATACGTTAATAGAAAAAACCTACGCTAACAAACCCTACCTTACACTTACACCTTAAACAACCTTACGCCACTCTCGTAAAGCACATGTCACGAATTGGAGAAAGACAAAGCTACTAGGTGAAGGTTCTATTTATTAAAGATGGAGAATGAGGCCTCACAACTTGCAAGGTGATTATTTATTGTTATTTTGATTGATCACGTTCTTTGACTCACCAGACCATTATTTGTTTCTATTATATGATTCTTTATTGCTTATGTATAGGGACACTGAGAATGATCTAAGACATGATGGGGAAATAGGAGATGTAAACAGAGATGACAAAGTGGCGAACGACATCTATGCTAAAGAGGTTAATGGTGAAGATGAAGACGAGGTTGTTGATCGATATGAACATGAGATTGAGCAATCAGTTGCTGATTTTGTTGATGAGGAGTTCATTGGTCGCATGACAATTCCAGAAAGCTCAGATGAAGAAGAGGACGAGTTTGTTGCAAGAGATAGAAGGATGAAAAACAAGTCTTTTGACAGATTGTCTATTGGAACAACTTTCTACTCAGGTTTCGAGTTCAAAGAGGCTGTATTAGAGTATGCTTTGAGTAAGGCGAGAAACATTGTGCAAAACAGATGGGATAAGACAAAGCTTAGTTTTAAGTGTGGTATTGGAGGTAAATGTAAATGGAGGGTTTACTGCTCATATGATAAGCCGCGACAGTGTTGGTTGGTGAAAACAAGATACAAGTACCATAGTTGTACTCCTAACGGGAAGTGCAAGCTTTTGAAAAGTCCTGTAATAGCAAGGATTTTTCTGGATAAACTGAGAGAAGACAGTGGTCTGATGCCAGAAAAAATCCAAGAGCAGATTAAGGATATTTGGAAACTAGTTGCATCAAGAAATCAGTGCCAGAGAGGAAGACTGCTTGCTTTGAAATGGCTGGAAAAAGAGTATGCAGACCAATTTGCTCATCTCCGAGGTTATGTGAGAGAGATCGAGAAGACAAACCCAGGTAGTATTGTTGTGCTCGATACGTCTCGCAATGCTGCGGGTAAGGATGTTTTTGATCGCTTTTACGTATGTTTTGAGAAACTTAGAAGTTCATGGAGAGGGTATTGTCGGCCAATCATAGGGTTAGATGGAACTTTTTTAAAATCTGAGGTAAAAGGGATATTGCTTACTGCTGTTGGTCGTGATGCAAATAATCAGATTTATCCGGTTGCTTGGGCTGTAGTACAAACAGAAAACTCGGATAACTGGTTGTGGTTTGTTCAACGGCTGAAGGCTGATTTAGTTCTCGGTGATGGGAGCAGATTTGTTCTTATTTCTGATGGCTCAAAGGTAAGCATCTCATTACTGGACTTTCTCATTTTACATCTGCTAATATCTCTAATACACCACCATTATTATTTGATTCAGGGTCTGATCAGTGCAGTGAAGGCTGAATTACCTAATGCAGAGCACAGACGATGTGTTAAACATATTGTGGACAATTTAAAGAAAAAGCATAAGAACAAGGATTTTCTGAAACCAATGGTTTGGAATCTAGCATGGGCCTACAATAAGACACAGTACAAGGCAGAACTCCAGAATCTGAAAGACTACAACATGTCTTTGTATGACGACGTGATGAAGAAGGAACCAAAAACTTGGTCGTTGGCATATTATAGGCTTGGAAGCTTATCTGAGGATGTCGACAACAATGCAACTGAGTCATTTAATGCCACCATTCTTGCAGCAAGAGCCAAGGCAATTGTGCCTATGTTGGAAACTATTAGAAGGCAAGCAATGGTTAGAATAGCTAAAAGAAATAAGAAATCTGAGAGGCGCGCAGAGAAATTCACAAAATATGTGGTTAAGATGCTTGAATCGGAGAAGGAAGACGCTGAAAAGTGTATAACGACTCCTTGTACTCATGGAGTTTTTGAGGTTAGTCTTTATCGCTGTTCATATGACGTAAACACGACAAGGATGACCTGCACATGTGGGAAGTGGCAGATTACAGGAATTCCATGTGAACATGCTTATGGAGCGATGATAGATGCTGGGTTAGATGTTGAAAATTATGTTTCTGAATTCTTTTCCACTTCTATCTGGCGGATGACATACAATGACTCTATCAACACCGTTAGAGGACCACGCTTTTGGATGAATGGTACATACAGGTTAATAGTCGAAGCTCCGGAGCCTATACTCCCTAGACGAAAAAAAAAGAAGCATCAAAAAAAATTTCCAAGATTCAAAGGAAAGCATGAATCGCCAAAGAAGAAGAAGCAAACAGAAACACTAGGAAGGGGGGGGGGGGGCGAACCATCCACTGTTCTAAATGCGGGGAAGCTGGACACAACGCAGCCGGCTGCAAAATACACCCAAAGAAGAAAATAAAGAAGACAGGAGAAACAATCGAGCAGGTGAATGTTTTAAGTGTCTAGATTTGGATATTGTCAAGTGAATATTTAATAACTTATGCTACTGTGTTATGTCATATGTTATATTTTTCAGGATGTTGGAACTGTTACAGAACCAGAGTTCGTTGCTTTAGCGCAGCCATCACAGGCACGCATAAACTAAGGAAGGATGGTGACTTATGAGTGTTCTTATAACAAACCAAATCTATGAATGATGACTTTTGGGAGTTTTAATAATTCTTGTTTAGTTTTGTGTCTTATGATTATTTTAATAACTTTGTGATCCTATAAATGATGTTTTCTGAGAATTTTTAGTAAACCATTTTTCCTTGTGTTGACTTTGAATATTTTCCTTTATACGAAAAATTATATTAGACGTTGTCTACGATGAATCCAGAGGATGACATGTGAACATGTTGTTTGACACTTTTGTTGTTCTCAGACGAACATAGACTAATAATCTTCAAGTTATTGTGATGACTGTGATGGCTTACGTTTAACATAATCAAGTTTACAAATGTACGTTTATAAAACAAACTATGTCACTACAACAAAGTGGTTCCTTACAAACGAGAACAAGATGATCCATTTGTCTCTTTTCTCTTGTTTTATGGGCAATAAGTAAGAAACAAAAAAATTTTAACACACAGAACACAGCCCGATTGAGATTATAGAACTCTGGACAGAATAATGTGCAATCTCAAAAATTCAATAGTAAAAGCCACAAAAGAAGAAGAATTTTTCTTGACATGGTTGCAGCTTGTAACGCTCTAACTTTAGCCTGCAAGACCATCCCAGGTTCATCTGCCACTTGCATTGAATAAAAATTTCTTGGAGCTTGTAACTAAAGTTCTTCGGTAATCTATAGCTTTAGACATAAGTCCTGGAACAAAAGGGAACTGAAACATCCACCAAACCACAAATAATCCAAAGCAAAAAAACATATGAGAAAACTTACATAGAATACCTTAGATCGTGTTCATAAAAAAAAAAATATTGTAGATCGTTGCTCTCTTTTACGTTGTAAGAAAGATTCAAATCTTAAACTAAAAAACAATCTCTATGAAGCTTCCTTAAGCTTCTTTCATAGAGATGAAGTATGAACCCTAGTTTCAGAGGAATTGAGGGCGAAATTATGTCGAGAGTTTCATATTCGGGTTTTAACTTAAGTCGGGTCTTATGGTTGGGTGGGGAGATTATCGGGTAGTCTTAGGGTCAACGTGATTTGTCTGATCGCGTTTTTATGAAATTAAACGCAATCACGTTGAAATCATACGATATGTGGAATTAATTCAGGAAAAATACTTTAGGGAGAAAACTAATGAAGCAGATTAGTTTAGGGGGTTTCTTAATGAGCCTATAAGTTTAGGGGGGTTTGGTGTGGGTTTAGGTAGTTTGGGGGGGTGTAAAGAAGGCAACCCTTAAAAATCTATTTTTATTTTTTAATAAAATTTATTTTGGTTTTTTTTTTATTGAGGGTTATTTTTGTGATAAGATTATTCTAGGGAATTTCTATTATAACTTTTTTAATATTTCCACGTCTCGGGTTCGTTTGCGGGTGGATTCATTAGACCGGTCCAGAAGAGTTGACCAACCTGAACCGGATCGGTTATTAAAATAATGAACACCCCGCGTACCCGGTCAGAAAATTGCCGTCACAAGTACGCAATTAAGAAGGAAAAATCAAAGGTTAGTCGTAAAACGACACCGCTTAGGCATTTCCATATTCCAAATCCAACCGAACCCCTTTTCCTTCGTCAATAAAAATAAAAAAGATCAGATCTCATCACTCTCTCTTCGATTCCAATCTTCTCTCCACTGTCTTTCTCAAAGGTACGTTTTCGAATCGCTTCTCTCCGTCTCCGAAGTATCGATTCCGAAATTAGGGTTTAGGTATTTCACTTTTCATCATCGCTTACGAATCTCTTTTTCTCTATGCTTGAACCTCCTCTCGTTTTGATCTCTATGGCGTTCTCTTACGTTTTCCTCAGGTTCCTCCACCACTTTATGCTTCACAAGCGAGCTAGTGAAGCCTCATCTGTTGCTAACGAGATCGCCAGTTCCGATTTAGCATCGTCCTCTTCGCCGATTAAGAGACGCCGCATCGAGATCACTGATTCCGCGTCTGAGAACTCCTCGATCGTAGCAGCTTCTGGTAGCAGTAGCAGCGGCGGTAGCGTCGTACAGCAGCAGCGCGACATGGCTTTTGGTAATTCGAACCGTCAGGAGATTGATGAAGATTTGCACAGCAGGCAGCTCGCTGTGTACGGGCGTGAGACGATGAGGCGTCTCTTTGCTTCAAACGTTCTCATCTCCGGGATGCACGGCCTTGGCGCTGAGATTGGTATGCTTTTCTTTTGATTGTATCATTGAGATGGTGGTCTTGGAACTTCTTGTATAATTATATTATTATTTGGGTTGTTTCAGCCAAGAATCTAATTCTTGCTGGTGTGAAGTCTGTGACACTACATGATGAAAGAGTGGTAGAGCTATGGGACTTATCTAGCAACTTTGTTTTCTCTGAGGATGATGTTGGCAAGAATAGGGCGGATGCTTCTGTTCACAAGTTGCAGGATCTTAACAATGCTGTGGTCGTCTCTAGCTTGACCACAAGCTTAACCAAAGAGTATCTTTCTGGTTTCCAGGTATGTAGACTTGCTTTCTATTGGTTCTATTTGGTCTGAATCGTTTTGTGTACTGGATTGTTGCTAGATAGATATATTTTGAGTAATGATAATTTTGGAACTGTATTGATAAGACATAAAGAAATGGTTACTGTCTTCTTAGACTTTGTCTGGTTCTATTGTTTATGCTTATAGGTATGTACCTTTGTGTGGGTGGTTCTTGTTGGTTGGTTTACGCTGATTTATCTACTTTCCTGTGAAACAGGTTGTTGTTTTCTCTGACATAAGCTTGGAAAAAGCAATTGAGTTTAATGACTATTGCCACAGCCATCAGCCTCCTATCGCCTTTGTCAAGGCTGATGTCAGGGGTCTTTTTGGCTCCGTCTTTTGTGATTTTGGGCCTGAATTTGCAGTTCTCGATGTTGATGGAGAGGAACCACACACAGGCATCATTGCCTCCATCTCTAATGAGAACCAGGCGTTTATCTCCTGTGTCGACGATGAGAGACTTGAATTTCAAGATGGTGATCTTGTCGTTTTCTCTGAAGTTGAGGGTATGACCGAACTGAATGATGGGAAACCAAGGAAGATAAAAAGTGCACGGCCATATTCATTCACCCTTGAAGAGGACACTACAGGCTATGGAACATATATGAAGGGTGGTATTGTCACTCAGGTGAAACAGCCAAAGTTGCTGAATTTCAAGCCGTTGAGGGAAGCTCTTAGTGATCCAGGGGATTTTCTGTTTAGTGATTTCTCTAAGTTTGATCGGCCTCCACTCCTTCACTTAGCATTCCAGGCGCTTGATCGGTTTACATCTGAAGCTGGTAGATTTCCTGTTGCTGGCTCGGAAGAGGACGCTCAGCAGCTTATATCTATTGCCACATCCATCAATACGGGGCAGGGTGATTTGAAGGTGGATAATGTCGACCATAAGCTTCTAAGACACTTTGCCTTTGGAGCCAAGGCTGTCCTGAATCCGATGGCTGCAATGTTTGGCGGTATTGTTGGACAGGAGGTTGTCAAAGCTTGCTCTGGGAAATTCCATCCCCTCTTTCAGGTGATATTTCTTTTTTCATGTACGACAAATAAAACTCAAAGCTCTTTAATTAAAACCTTACAAGAACAGAAATTAAACAAATCTCAAGAGAGCTATGTTCCTCTCCTTGCCTAACCCGAAAAAGCATCAAAGCACTCTCTTGCTTGGATGAGTTTTACATCCAAGCGTTCATCCATATATAATATGTTAAAATGTTAAAAGTAGTTTAAAGTGTAAAAATAGTTAGGAATCTTGTAGTTTCTTAAAGCTAGAGATAGAAATCCAATGATAAAGGAACATTAACTGATACGCATCATTGCTCTTTTTTTGCCACATATTGTTTCTAGTTTCCTAATGGCACCTGATGTTGAACTTCTTATTTTCTTTATCAGTTTTTCTACTTCGATTCAGTGGAGTCACTCCCCTCTGAACCTCTGGATTCTAGCGACGTTGCACCAAGGAATAGCCGGTACGATGCCCAAATATCTGTATTTGGGGCCAAGTTCCAGCAGAAACTCGAAGATGCTAAAGTTTTCACAGTAGGGTCAGGTGCTCTTGGCTGCGAGTTCTTGAAAAATATGGCTCTGATGGGAGTTTCATGTGGAGACCAAGGGAAGCTGACAGTGACTGATGATGATATAATCGAGAAGAGTAACCTCAGCCGTCAATTTCTGTTCCGTGACTGGAACATTGGACAAGCTAAATCAACGGTTGCTGCTTCCGCTGCTGCAGCTATAAACCCCAAGTTCAACATTGAGGCGCTACAAAACCGTGTTGGCGCTGAGACAGAGAATGTATTTGACGATGCCTTCTGGGAGAACTTAACTGTTGTCGTCAATGCACTGGATAATGTCAATGCGAGGCTCTATGTTGATTCTAGGTGCTTGTATTTCCAGAAGCCGCTCCTTGAGTCTGGGACTCTTGGTGCAAAGTGTAACACGCAGATGGTTATTCCACATCTAACTGAAAATTACGGGGCGTCAAGGGATCCACCAGAGAAACAGGCCCCCATGTGTACAGTGCACTCGTTTCCACATAACATTGATCACTGTTTAACTTGGGCTCGCTCTGAGTTTGAGGGTCTGCTTGAGAAGACTCCCGCTGAAGTGAATGCATATCTTTCCAGCCCTGTTGAGTATACTAACTCAATGATGAGTGCTGGCGATGCTCAGGCAAGGGACACATTGGAGAGGATTGTTGAGTGCCTTGACAAGGAGAAGTGTGAGAACTTCCAAGACTGTTTAACCTGGGCTCGACTCAGGTACTGACACACTCTTAATTAGTACAAGTCGTACGTAGGTTCAGAATAGCATAGTGGTAATGATAGAACGAAAGATTTTAACCTGTGCTTCTATGGTTATTTAGTTCTTTTACGTGCAGCATTTCAGGATTCAGAATTGTTTAATCGGAAAATAAGTAGGAAACCATTAAAAAGTTTTAAAAAACGTTGTCAGGAGGTAAGAAGACCTTTGTGGAGTCTCATTAATGTGTTTCTATTTCACGTGACCAGGTTTGAGGATTACTTTGTTAACCGCGTAAAGCAATTGATATACACATTTCCTGAAGATGCTGCGACAAGCACTGGAGCTCCATTCTGGTCTGCTCCTAAAAGATTCCCACGTCCGCTCCAGTACTCCTCTTCTGATCCAAGTCTCCTCAATTTCATCACGGCCACTGCTATTTTAAGAGCAGAGACATTTGGGATCCCTGTGCCTGAGTGGACTAAAGACCCAAAGGCAGCAGCTGAAGCTATTGACAATGTGATAGTCCCAGACTTTGAGCCAAGAAAAGATGCAAAGATTGTGACAGATGAGAAAGCCACCACTTTAACCACTGCTTCGGTGGACGACGCTGCAGTCATCAACGACCTCATTGCTAAGCTCGAGAAGTGTAGGCATTACTTGTCTCCAGATTTCAGGATGAAACCAATTCAATTCGAAAAGGTAAACATTCTCTGATGCTATTCTCACTGAATGAAATCTAATTGATAACAAAGGTTGAATCTTAACCAAGGAGTGTTGTTATTTTGAATCATGATGTGTGTTTGTAGGATGATGATACAAACTATCACATGGATGTGATAGCGGGTCTAGCCAACATGAGGGCGAGGAACTACAGCATACCTGAAGTCGACAAGCTGAAAGCAAAGTTCATTGCAGGGAGAATCATCCCAGCCATTGCGACCTCAACAGCCATGGCCACTGGTCTGGTCTGCCTCGAGCTCTACAAGGTCCTCGATGGAGGACACAAAGTGGAAGCCTACAGAAACACATTTGCCAACCTGGCGCTTCCACTCTTCTCCATGGCTGAACCGGTTCCGCCAAAGGTGGTGAAGCACCGCGACATGGCTTGGACCGTTTGGGACAGATGGGTTCTAAAAGGAAACCCGACACTGCGTGAGGTGTTGCAGTGGCTGGAGGACAAAGGTCTTAACGCGTACAGCATCTCTTGTGGAAGCTGCCTCCTGTTCAACAGTATGTTCCCGAGGCACAAGGAGAGGATGGACAAGAAAGTGGTGGATCTAGCTCGGGATATCGCTAAAGTGGAGCTGCCGCCTTACCGTCGCCATCTTGATGTAGTGGTGGCTTGCGAGGATGAAGATGACAATGATGTCGATATTCCTCTCGTCTCCATCTATTTCAGGTGAGTATTTATCAAATAAACCAAAAACAGAGGAGGAGAAGATGATGAAACTCTTTTGAAAGAGACAAATGTGTGCGGTTCTGTTTCTTTAAAATGTTTTTCTTTGTTTTCATGTACTATTGCTGGTGTGGGTAAAATCCACACGTCACCCATCATCTGAACATGTGTCTTGTCAAAACCTGAGTTTTCGTTTATCGCTGAACGCATTCAGCTTCATGGGGGTATTAATATTTTGTACTTGAGATGCCTAATTTGAGTTTCTTCAGGATGCTCTAAACATCATGGCAAAGATATAAGTTTTCTTAAATATATTGTTCCTGAATAGCAATGAAAGAAAATTTTAGAAACCATAAAGGAAGAACAAGAAACGACTTGGTTAATGGAAAGTAAACTCATCGAGACATTTGGCGCCAAGCTGAAAACATATGAAAAAAACAAAAAGAAAAACAAAACACAAGTTGAAGCCTGAAGGAGAGAGTTCATGCATTAAACCATAACACACATAGATTTCACAGAGGAAACCTGCCCAACAGTCAAAACATGATTGCACCACTCAACTTTACCCCAAATGTCACCTCCTTGACGTCTTCCAAGCGAAATCTCCGCACACCAAATCTTCTGTGTTGTTTCACTACTCGGTTCTTCTTCTCTTTTAGAAAAATACAAAGCCAGATTCCGACCGAAACGCACAATATCTGTCCAAAATCGGAGTCTTATCTCAGCCAACAACTCATCCAAACCTTTAACCACTCCCCAGCGCCTCTCCTTTGGATCATACCTGTTTAAACAGTTCTCAAAACTATCATAGTAGTACAGAACGTCATCGAGGACGCACAAACCTTCATTCCACTGCTTTGATTTAAGCACCTCGTCTGTTTCCCATTTATTTTCCTCTGGCACGTAAACAAAGTTATTCCATAGTTTTCTTCACCACATGTCATTCTAACAAAGAAATGATGATATGTTCTTTTAAAAATGATGACATGGATCATATATAATTATGACATGGCTTAGCACAATTATGACATAAAATTCGATTATAGAAATTCAAACTAAAACAATACATATATGGTAATTTATCATAAACTTATACAGTAAACACACTAATAAAAAAAATATTCATTTATGTTATTAGTATTTAATATATTTTTAATGTTTCTAATGACAAACATCTATATATGGTAAAATTGCAGTAAGATATTGTATCAATACCACATTTTTATAAATAATATAATACTAGGTTAAGATTTGCGCCATGCGCGGAATGAGCATCCGGTATACAAATCTTTATACGTGAACTATTATTTATTTTACATTTTACATATTATAAAATAATAAATACATATTTTATATTTGAGAAGAAAATAACTATTACATATATAGTTAATTGGCCCAAACATATAAATCAAAATAATGACTCTTTTTATTTACAAATTTTTATAATAAATAAACCAAAACAATTATATTAACCTAATTTTCTATGGTATATAGTTAAATTTAAATGATAATAACACATATATATAGTACACTTTTAATATGATCATTTGTATTTTTTATAACAAACTCCTAAACTACTGGAAAAAAAATTCAATGTGGACTTTTCATAATTTTCGTAATTTAAACTCGTATTAAAAAATTTAAAGAATATTTCAAAATTAAAATATTAAGTTCTTCATACTTGTTCAATGCAAATTTAAGAACTAAAATATTTATGTATTTGGTATATAATTTACTTTAAAAAATATTAAAATATATATACTTTTAATATAAATAAATTTTAAATGAGAATTTCTATTCATATTTTATCATCATTTATATCTCTTTATAATACAAATTTAAACCATTGATCACAAATTTTTAATGTGAGACTCATAAAAATATTAGTAATTTTGAATAATTTAAAATTCGAAATTTAACATATACGAAATAAATTATATTTTTATTATATGGTGAATATGACGGCGTAATTTATTTTAATAATATAATATTAAAAAATGGTGAACGATATAAAAATTGTTACCAAATCTTTATTATTCAAAAGTATTAATTGCAATACAAATTTTAAACATATTATGTGACTCTGTAGTTTTTATTTAAAGAAAGAATGAAAATATCCTTTTGTACATTAATAACTAATTTATGTTTAGCTTAATAAAAAGTATATTATATGTTTAGATAGACCAACTTAATTCTCTATTTATACTAAAAGTCATTATAGTGATGACACGTGTCATAGATAAAAGGTTATAATGTTTCTCTTTTAATATATAAGAGATTGTTTTCAAAATTTATTACATGATATTAAGATTATTGTAATATGATCAATTTAGTATAGATATTTACATTTTGACTTGATTTTTAGATATTTTAATAATATTTATATCATATCAAATATAAATATTTATACTTTTAATATATAGTTAAATAAATAAAGCTATATTTAAGTTTATTACTCAATATAAGGATAAACCTAATCAAGTTCCTATATTATGGAGAAAATTTATGTTTACCATTTTCATGTTACCACTTTTCATATTTACCACTACTAGATGAACATTTTCAAAAAATACATTCTTCATTATGTGGCAAAAAAACTCTTATACATTTGTTATCTATATATATAATAAATTATTATTTAAATAAATAGTAAATAAAAAATAAAAAAATTGAATTTTTTTTTTTTGATTTTTTTTATATTTTTTTTTCAAAATCGAAAGTTATGATTGAAACTATTTAAAAATATATAATATATATATTTTTAAGTATTTTTTATATATTTATTAGAATTTTAAATTTTTCATTACAAAAACCCTACCCAACCCCTCAACTCTAAACTCTAAAACTAGATTAGTTAACCTTAGGGGTATCATTCATTAAAAATGAGGATAAAAGTGATTAGTGGAAACATGAAATTTTGGTACTATGAATTTGGTATTTGTGGCAATTTTATGTTTACCACTTTCATGTTATCATTTTTCATCTTTATCACCACTAAAGGAACATTTTCAAAAATATATTTTTTATTAAGCGGCAAAAGACTATTATAATCTTGTTTTCTATAAATATAATAAATCATTGTTTAAATAAATAAAGAAAATGATTTTTTTTTTTATGTTTTCGAATTTACTTTTTCAAATTCGCACTTTTTATAAAAAAAAATTGAATTATTATTAATTATTTTTAATTTTACTTTCAAATTTCTTTTTGAAAATCAAAAATTATGTTTGAAACTATTTTAATTTTTTTAAAAATATTTTTTAAGTATTTATCTATATATTTATAATAATCCTAAATTTCACATTCCAAAAAGCCTACCTCACCCTCAACTTTAAACCCTAACTCTAGATTAGTTAACCTTAAAGGTATAAGTATCTTTTAACCTTCATTAAAAGTGAGAATAAAAGTGATTAGTGTAAACATGAAAAGTGATACTATGAATGTGGTATTTGTTGCAATTTCCCCTAAACTATTGAAATGTATTTAAAATTTAATTGGATAAAATAATTTAGTTGAGTGATTAAAATTGGAGTCTTTAGGTTTAATAATTATACTAGATTTTGACCCGCGCTTTGAAAGCGCGGAATTATTTTTTTATAAAATTATTAACCCGTTTGTTAGATCATAATAGAAATGAAAAATGTATATGTTAAACACATTTGTACTTGATACATATTTTACAGATTTAATGGATTAACCTGTAAATATTAATTGTATATTGATTTTGGAAAGTCAACTTTATTTTAAATTTTTAAATATTGATTTATAAATAATTAAAATTTATGTAAAATTATAGTTTTAAGCACATATATTTACTAAATAAACATACACTCTTATATTTTACACACGTTTGTATATCTATTTTGAATTATAGTTTTGCAGTGTATTAAATTTTAGGTAGTGAATGCTCTTTTGCCTGCACCATACATTAAATATTAAAAATTTAGAAGCAAAATATTTTTTTTTAATTTTTTATATCCTAATTCTATTATAACCATAAAATTTGAAATATTCAACCATAAGTTTGTGAAAATCTGAAACTTTGTTTAACGATGATAGATATTTAGTTTCTAAGTTCTTACTTATTTATTTTTTGGGTTCTAACACATGTGAAAACACAGAATCATAATTTTAAACTAAAATTTGTGCCAAAATGTTAGATTTTTATTTCAACAAAATTCAATATTGAAAGGGATTAGTTACACCTGATTTCATATATTTAATAGATTATTTTATTAGATAATTTTATAATATGTTCCAAAATGCAAGATCATAATATTTTAAGAATATCATTTTAACCCGTACCAAAACGCAATATCAGAATATTTTTTTATCAGAGAGGGGACCCTTGAGGGTATTTATTCAAAATGTTGTTATTGATTTATTAAGTTTCATTAATTTAATTAAAATGAAATTTATTGTATTTAGGTAAGATATAGGTGGGTGATAAAATGATAAATATATTTATTTCAACAAATATACCAAATAAACATATTCTAATGAATACATATATTTAATAACTATGAATTAGATTAAAACTACGTGGAATTTATTATATGAAATTTACTGACCCGTAAGACATAATACATTATAAAATAGTATATAATCAATATGGAGGGGTATATCTAACATTTTCACAAATAACAAAATAAAGATTGTTATTACTAAATTTTGGACAGGTGGAAATGGAACCAAATGCTCATGTAGCTAATTTGTAGACCAATACAATACAATATTCAAAATATTGTTCAATTTTAAATTATTTAAGGTTTTTAATATATTGACATTTTTGATATTTTTTATCTTATTAGATTAATGGTAATTACTATTTGTAGACCAATACAATACAAAAAAAATTGTATGATATTTTTTATCTTATTAGATTAATGGTAATTACTATTGTAAGTAAAAATGTATTTGTTTTTTTAACTACATATTAATTATTATGATCGATCTATATTATTAATTTAAATTGTCTGTAATTTTTTAATATTAAATAAAATATTCACTATTATGATCCAGATAAATGTTTTCGTTTCAAAAATAAAATTTGTAATCAATTCTATTATAAATCATTCATGATGTTGATAGTTTAAAATTTCAATTTTTTTTAATTTGCTATGTAATTGTAAGTGGGTCAAATTTAATGGGTCATATTTTAATGTGTTGATTTTCATGGTCAATAAAAATATAAAAATGGACTTTAATTTTAATCAAATTTTTTTTGCAAAGGTAGTAAGAAATCTAATTACATAGTTGGTCCAAGCCCAAACGTTAGAAACAAAGTAAAACACATACCTTTTTTTTTCTAACATGTTTCAGACAACGTTTCTGTCTTAAAAAACAAAAAAAATCTCGAAAATAGCGCTTTTGTTAATCTCGATTCTCTTCAGCGAACCTCTTCCCTGGTAAATCTTTTGATCTTCATTCTTCATCCTTCATAGATAGTTGAAGCTACACATTTTTCTGAAACAATTTATTGATTTGTTTTGAATTCCATGTCAGATGGCTTGGATGTTATGGATCCGAAAAATCAAAGCCGATCTGAAACAATCAAAGGTATATCCTTGTGAAATCGTCCGATTTGATGGCTTACCTGCATAAAGATGAAATCAACCAAGCGCTCGTAGCTTAGTGGTAAAGGAGGTACAGCTGTACTGCCCGCCACCCGGGTTCGAGTCTTGGCCACAACGGATTTAACATCCCTTCCGTTGGGGCGCTGGACCCCTTTCGGAGGGATAGTTGGGAATGTGGCTGCCCAGATACCAGAGTTATCAAAAAAAAAAAAAAAAAAAAGATGGAGATCTACCATAAAAGCACTTCAACAGATCCGTAAAGGTAAATCAAATTTAACATCTTTGTCTTTCTCTTGATCCATATATAGCTAGTTCTGTATAACGTTTACGAAGAACAAAAACAAAACCAGAGAAATTATAAGAATAACATAGATGTTAACTTACATGATTTCATGAAAACAAAACATACACACACAAAAAACAGATCGATATCAAAGCATATATGTTTTACTTTAATTGATTAACAAAACCATATAAGATTTGACTGAACATACTTTTGCTACAATAACAAAACGTACTCTTTCAAGATGATGAATAATATTTACCTTTTTATCTGCAAATATAATTTCCAAACTCTCACCAAACCCGGCATTGGATGGTTTCCAGGTGTGTAGACTTGGATCAACCATGTCCATTTCCATGGCGTAACCTCATCAAGGTATGATATCTTTTGCTTGGAAGACATTATAGCTATTATTCGTTGAAAACAACGTGATTGCTTTGAGGTTTAGAATGCAGTATATATAAGATTGGTCAAGGACGATAGTTTAGCATATTCTCATTCAATACAGTTAGCTAATATTTTGTCAATATTACATATCTTGAGTATCAAGTTAGTTTAAGTTATGGAAAATAAGATTTTCTAAATCAGCATATTCGACAGTTTTTTAGAAACTTCCTATCTATTTGACAAAAAATTATTTGTGGAAGATTGGTATATATAATGATTGGCTCCTAGTTTTCTGTTCTAGTATATTAGATTTTAATGTTAACGACTTTTAATTTTCTAGTTTATATTGTTTGTTATTGATTTGAAAAAGATTTGCAACTATAATAATAACTGGAACAGTATTTTGAATTGTTATAACAAATTTGGATAATAGCAAATTTGAATATATAATTTTTTTTTTTAAACGCCCAGCTTTAAGTTAATTAATAGTTATCTATAATTGCAGTTTTGTTGTTTTTTCAATAGATGAGGAGTAAAAAATAAAATAAAAACATTAATATTTGGAGTATAGGGTTTGTGAATTAGGGCTTAATGAGTTATGATCATATACGTTAGGGTTTCATAATTATGAATACTGACAAAATTTATAGCAGGCTTTAGGTATATAAAATACCTGTCAATGTGAAAACCTCGAGACGTTGAATCTCATATGTTATTAGACCATGATAGTGTAAGTTTCGATACATAAAACCTACGTACAACCATCTACTTTATAAGCAATGAAAAACAAATGGTTATTGATTGGTTACGTTAATCGAAACTATAACAATTTTTTTTATGTACAGCGAAATAATATGGATTGGTGACGTTACGATCAGCTAAAATGATTCGGTTGAACGACAAAAGAGAAATGAGGCATGTTTGTTGGAAGAAAAAGAATATCGTGTAAATATATAATTTAATTAAAAGCATATGTTTAAATATAGTCAATGGCATGAGGCTGTAAATACTTTTAAATTTAAAGGGCATCTCAAAAAAGGGCCTTCTGTTTTAATAGTATTGATTTTATAAGTTAAATATTTTTAACTAAGACCAATAAAATAAAATAAAATATATTAGATTTTATTCTTAAAAAGATATAAAATATTATAAAATTTATTATTTCATATAATGAAAATTAGTTTACTAAATTAAACTAATTTAAATACAACTAAATTAGAAAATTAAAATATATTAAAGTTACAAATGATTACTTTATACCTAGGGTGATGATTTTTTTGCTAGTTTTTAGATTTTGGTTTTTGTTTTTTGGTTTTTAGATTTTAGTTTTTAGATTTTGATTTTTAGTTTTTGGTTTTTGTATTTGCAGTAGATTTTAGTTTTTTCAAAATCATGAATGGTGATTTTAGATTCTGGTTTTTGGTTTTTGAGTTTTTTTTTAATTTTGAATTTTCTGTATATTTATTCCTTTTTTTAAGTTTTGATTAGTAATTTATTTAATTTTAGAAGTTGTCTATTATTTTTAAAAACTTGACTTGACTTTACATAAAACTAGTTTAAATTATTAGTTTTATTTTATTGACAAGTTTTTTAAAAATTTTATCTACAAAGTATTATTTTGGTCATAAAGTCTTATAGTTTATAAACATAAAATAGTAAAATGATGAAAATTATTTTTTCTAAATAATACAAAAATTAATTAACAGTAATATTTACGTATTATTTAATATCTACAAAGTAATATCAATTTTTATTAGGTAAAATATCGTTCACAATATACTAATTTTATTATATTCAATATTAGTTTCAATTAGCGTAGATATATAATTGATCATTAACAGTAAAATTATTCTTTTCCTATATTAATGGGGGTTTTTTTAACACTTTTTTTGAAAACTCCTATATTATGGGTTAATATGGAAAAATAATAAAAATAAATAAAAACTCAAAAGCCAACGTAAATAGTCAAAAACCCATGAAAACTTGTTTTTGGTTTTTGTGTTAAAAAAACAGTTATTTGAATAGGAAATCCATTCTTTGAAAATCTTGATTGGGTGTAAAATGGATTTTCAAAAAACAAAAACCAAAAACTAATTTAAAAACAACAAACAATCAAGAATGAGTTAAAAATATATATATTATATATTTGAAGAGTTATTATTTCTACGCCATAGCACATGAAACCATTTTGTTTAGGATATAATCATATAAGCTAAGAGTTTTGTAAATACAGAACTACGGAGAGTAGGTTTTACAGAAGGTATTCCGTATTCCATATTTTCCTATTTATAAAAATAAACCTTATTTTGTACAGAGATATATTATGTCTTTAGTCATGTACTTCGTCAATTTTCATGGTACGGGTATGTATATATATAAAGAAATTAATTCCTTTTTCTATCAAGCCAAGATTTAAAACAATTAGTCAATTACAGAGAATTGGTCAAGCATAATACATTTAACCACTTGTCAAACAATATATGACCATTTCTATGCAAGATATTTAATATGGTTTGAATTAATTAGTAAACTTATAATTCTGGTCGCATGTAATTTGTGGTAACTAAACGATTAATAGCAAAGATAAGTCATAGCCACACAGTTCTTATATAAAGGACACATTAATTAGATAAACGTGAAGTTGCCCCCAATAAAAGTTGAATGTGAAGTTCTCAACCTCTATAATATCCCGCAATTTAACATCAGATTGTCAGATGGGTCTTCTCCTTGTTTGAACTGCGTATACCTGATCTTGTCATTTCATTTTCGATATATATATAGAGAGAGGGAGAGAGTGTGAAAATGGTGGGGCAATGGTGGAAAGAAGATGATGAAAAGGTGGTGATCAGATGCTACAATGATCGTAGGGACAGAACTGAAATGGATTGTGTGGAAAAAAGTTGTGAGATTGGTAACGACCAAACTTTTCTCTTCACAGACACATTAGGCGATCCCATTTGCAGAATCCGGAACACTCCTCGCTTCATTATGCTGGTGAATTTCTCTTTGCATCGCTCTTATTTTCTTCTTCTTCTCTTTGTTATTCCTTGTTTTATATAAACTTAAACGAGAATATATATCTTATAAAAATTTTTAGTAATGCTAAAACAAAATTTGTGCCAACAATATATATGTTAACAAAAAGTAAAAACGATAAGTGAAGTATTGGATTGATATAACTTTATCAAATTTATGTATATTATTTATAGGTGGCAGAAGTTAGGAACAAGCTGGTTGGTTCCATACAAGGGTCAGTAAAGCCAGTTAAGTTGCAAGATAAGTCAGTGAATGTGGGTTACGTTCTTGCTCTCAGAGTCATGCCGCCGTATCGACGCCATGGCATTGGTTCGATTCTCGTGAGAAAGCTTGAGGAATGGTTCATGTCTCACAATGCTGACTACGCTTACATGGCCACCCAAAAGGACAATGAGGCCTCTCTCGGTCTCTTCGTCGGAAAACTTGGCTATGTAATCTTCAGAAACCCGGCAATTCTGGTCAATCCGGTAAACCCCAGAGGTTTGAAACTACCTTCTGATATTGGAATAAGGAAGCTAAAGGTGATTTTACTACACATTGATTAGTTTATAAAATCTTTGAAACGTGAAATATTTCAAACTACAGCCCACATTCATATAAAACTTAGAACGTTTTATATTGTATATTGGGTTCCTTTTTGTAGGAATAGTCTTCATGAAAATTAGTTTATGGTCTCGTTTACATTTATATTTTCTAGATTTAGGAAAGATAGTAAAAAAATTATCACTCAAATGTGAGCTTAAGCAGTCACCAGACATAATTGTATAGCATAAAGTTAACTAAACTAGAGTAGGCTCCCATGGACATTTAATATCAATTCTGTATCTGTAAGTGACAGGTGAAAGAAGCTGCGTCATGGTACCGGAAACACGTAGTATCAAAGACAGATTTTTTCCCGGACGACATAGTCAAAATCTTGCGGAACAAGTTAAGTATAGGGACATGGGTAGCTTATTACAAGAACAACGACAAGATCATAAGTTGGGCTATTCTTAGTGTATGGAACAGTAGCAAAGTATTCAAACTTAGGATTGGCAAAGCTCCTTTGAGCTTTGTGATTCTCACCAAAGTTTGCAACTTTGTCGGTAGATTCTTGCCGTTTTTAGGCTTAACGGCGTTGCCAGATCTGTTTACGCCGTTTGGGTTCTATTTCCTTTACGGTGTGCACGCGGAAGGTCCGTTACGTGGGAAACTCGTTAGGGCATTGTGTGAGCACGTTAGTAACATGGCTGCTTTAGATGACGGTGGGGAGTGTAAGGTCGTGGTGGTAGAGGTCGACGGAGAAAGCAACGGCAGTGATTATTCTCTGAGGAGATGTGTTCCTCATTGGAAAATGCTTTCGTGTGATGATGACACATGGTGCATCAAACCGTTGAAACGTGAAGAGAATACGACTAGTTTGAATGACTTTACCAATATGTTCCTGAATTCAAAGTCGCGCTGTCTCTTTGTGGATCCAAGAGATGTGTAGTTAAGCTAGCTAGGAAAATTGGCTGCATGTTTGGCTGATAACTTACAGAATAGAAAAATATATGAAATTATTTCGCTATCTCGTAAATTATACTAATGACATAATATTAATGATGCTACTCCATGACATTATGGTCTTTAATCAGATGCTAAACGCGCTTGAATGGCAACCGCCAAATGCCCAACTGCCGAAAGCATACAAAATTAACACTCATCAATCAACAAAACACAATCAAACCCCATCAACTCACAAAACGTTAAGATCTTTAATCTATGAATCCAAGACGTCTTGTGGGGTTCGAGTTCTTCTCTGCATTTTGTTTGGCGCATGACATCGCGGGAGAAATGGACCCTAGTTAATTATTATTTTTGTCTTGATTCGAGAACAAAGGTGTGATAGTTTAGGTAATCATCGTTCTCCATATAAAATCTGAAAAAGATTTCCTCAAGTAGGTGCCACCATTTGTTGTCCTTGGCATTCTTATTATCTAGTTTGAGAGCTGTAAAGTAGTTAAAGAATAGTCATTTTCCATATGTATTTTATTTAATGAATACATTTTGTTTTGAATCAGATTGTAATCATAAAATTTTGTAATGTAGATATCTCAATATTAAATGAAATTAATACGAAGGAGATTGGTCGTGCCGGTTATGTGGTCCTTTATGTTCCCTTTTCATTAGGTTTAGAACCAAATTTTTATTGATGGGCCGTCCTTTAATTTAAAGATAGATATAACTCATTCCCTGATAAGTCGAATTACTCCATGTGATACATTCATATGGCTCCCACAATTTTATTGACGTTTACCTTTTTATGTATTTACTCTTACTGGCTGGATCGGAATATGATGAACTCATTATATATTAACTGAGAAATTCTATAACATGTGACATATGTTGTGTGTAATCACTATAATTATTTATTAGAGTTTTAGAGAAATAAATTGCTTCATCTAAACATACACTATACTTCTCATTAAACTAACCATAACAATTTGTATATCATTTATAAACTTTATAAACTCTAAATTATTCAAAAATTTAAATCATTTAACTAGATAATAAAAATATAGATATTTCATATATATTATATTTTAATTTTAAAAAATGATTATAAATTATTAAAACTGTTAAGAGTTTCACACTGTAAATTTTGTGATCAATTGTTTAAATTTTTGTCAATGATTCATTTGGTTATGTTGTAACCCACTAAACCAATTATACACTATCTCAAATTTGTTGTAGCCCGATATTTAAGATTGTTTCCACATAAATTTTTCTAATTTATATGTAAACTTTTTCATAGTTTATTTACTTTCTTCATTATTATCATTTATGACTTCACATAGTATAAATTCACTGATGATACGGTGGGTACTCAATAATTTATTATTTGGACTATGTGTTTAATTCATAGTATAGTATAATTACTCACTTCAATTTTCATTTTCTAGTGATCCAAATATATGCATGACGACAACGACAAATATAAGTAGTGCTACAAAAATATCAATATTTTATAATGAAATTATGAATTTATTGGGGCTAAAACAAAATAAAAGAGTAGTTGAAACAGAATTTATTTCAATGAGATTGATATTGAATTACATGTCCTGATGTCCCTCAATTAAACGTCGATCTGATGGAAACTCAGTAGGTTTATTCTCTTTCGGAATTGCAGACTTGACAAAACGTGCAGGTGCTTTACCACTCGAGCTTAATACAGCTAGAAGGTCCTGTCAGTTCAAAGTTTTTTTTAACCTAAGCTACTGTGTTAAGACTTGAGAGTTGAGAGTCACTGATCTGTTCTTTAAAGCATTCAGATCATTATCCAACTATACTTGTGGACGTAATTGAATAATTGGCTCTTCTAACCTAAATACATCAAACCAGTTTCCTTCATCTTTCCATAGGAGAAATCTCGATTTGTTTTTATGTTATAAATTAGTTCTAACTTTATAGTCCATTTTATTTAATCATGTACTTTACATGTTAGGAACGTGTCAATTTTATTACCTAGCCATCTGATACAATGTTTCGGTTTTGATAACATTAATATAAGGAGATTCCGATCAACCACTAGACATTAATCAATATTTATATGGCGAGGAAATATTAGTCACCTAATCACGCTCACTTTTGTGTGGTGTGGGAGGCTTCAAATCAATCGTCATAATCTGATTACCCTAGAAGGATAAAACAGACAGCAGTTAGGTGTTGATGTCATCTTGCCGAACAAGGAAGCTGAGTGTACTTTACATGCCCATTTTTCTGCGCAAGCCGAACCAATTAATTGGGTCATAATTTATCAAATTATTTATCAAAACTGTTTTGGACTTGAACAAATAAAAAGTGTAATCTTTACATTACTAAGTATATATGATGAAAACATAGGTATTACGAGAATGGACTGCGAAAGTACCAAAATTCACATATGCTACACAATATTTTGACATATTAGGTTGGGCACGTTTTTACAGTGTCAATCATGTATTAGAAGTCGCACAATCTTGTGTTTACATTGTAAGAACTTCATGGTCTATGATGATATATGTGAATATATCAATCACCAACGAAGAACATGTAATGTCTAGTAAAATGGGTGGAGTACCTGCCGTGTGGTTTTGACCATGCATCAACAAGTTTCACCATTTGCGAAAACTGCTGTGGTCCCTTTTAACCATCGTACCATTTTACATCATATAGTAACATACCCAGCTTTAAACATACATCTGGATTTGCCAAAGCTTTGGTCCATAATCAACCTCGTATATCTTTAGGCTTTTGATCCTCCTATGTCATTTCTTCAGATTTTCAAGGGATTGAACCTTAGTGACTGCATCGGTCATGAGATCGCCTGAAAAAATACATGTATGAAACCTTAAGTTATCTTGATATGCTTGAATTTGGAAGTGATTTAAATTTCAGCTAACTAGTAAAAGGTCACATTCGTTGTATTGAACGAATCCCACCAATTGTGGTCATCGTCGTTAGAAAGAATAACTCTGTAATCAAGATCGACATGTAGGGATGCATGATATGTTTTAGAGCATGTCCAACAGAGAGTTTTCTCTTTGGAGTTTTAAAAATACATATATGTAATGTACACACACATATCGGTATTTTTAGAACTCTAAGGGGAGAGCTTCCCACTAGGGATGTTCTTAAGATTTGAAAAGTGCATTTAGTAAATAAGGATGTTTTTAAGACAATAATATCCTTTTTCACAATAAGAACTAACTAGGATAAGATATGCGCCTTGCGCATGGCAAATTTATATGAAAACTATTTAAGAAATTTCGTATGAAAAAATTAAATTTATATTCTTGATCGAATAAATATTTTTGGCCCTTAAATAATTTTTTAAAAACTTTTTTTGTTAATTATATAATTTATTTACTAATGAGCTCATCTCATTTTAAAAATATTTTAGGTCAAAAAATTATTTATCGCATAAGAACCTAACATTTGGACTGAAGAATTTAAGGCCTATTATATGGTTACAATGAAACTATGAGAGCTCAGTTTTATATTATGATTTAGCCATTTAAAATTTAGTTATGGTTATGAAAAGTTTACGTTCACGTACCAATCCTAAATATGTTTTTCATTTTTTTATCCATTTTTTCATTTTGGTTATTGCTCGATATAAATATTTATTTTGAGTTTATTCTCATTTTTTTATTTTGTTTTGTCCTGAGATTTAGCAAATATTTTAAAATTTTAAAATTATTAAAGAGATACATACTTAGGTTAAGATCCGCGCCTTGAGAAGAATATATATTTTATATTTATTACTTATTATATATTTTTCTGTATATTACGAGAATAAAATATTAATTATATATTAAATAACTAAGAAATCAGTTAATATTATTTAATAAATTGGCGTGCACATATAAATTAAAGTACCGCTCTTGTTTATTCGCAATCATTTTAGGATAAATAAATCAAAACAATCTCTTATCTATCGTATATGATATATAATTAAAATTAAATGATATTAACATAGATATATAGTATACTTTTAATATGGATATTTATTAAATGAGGTTTCTACTCATATGATTTTATGATTATTTGCATATTTATGTAACAAAATTTTACACCAATGATTTTTTTTAATGTGGAATGTTTAGTGGCTTCAATAATTTATAATAATTAAAAAAACAATGAAAATTTCAAAATTAAAATATCAACTTTTCAATATATGTTTAACGTAGATATCAAAATATAAGTATGTATTTTCATATGATGTATATATAGTTTAATTAAACGATATGAAATATATATATTAACATACGCACCTATTAAAATAAAATTATTTATTCATATGATTTTATAATCATTATACCTTATTATAGAAAAAAAATTAAACCTTGATCACAAAAGTTTATGTGACACTTTTAACAGTTTTAGTAATTTATACTCGTTTTGAAAAATTCAAAATACAACATATACAAAAAAAAAATCTAATATTTTATTATATGATTAATGTAATTGTGTAATTTATTATAATAATAAATAATTAAAAAATGATAGAAAATATACATATTGTTAGCAAATCTTTATTAGTTAAAATTATTAATTGTCATATATATATTAATCACAATATTGTTAAATGAATGGCTTATAATCCCGTATATATTAATTTAAAACATTACAATATTGTTTTGTAGCCACATGTCACCATGAGAATGAAATTCAGAATTTTTAGAAAATAGATTGGTCCATCTTAACTTATATTATACTTTTTATTAAACGAACTATTAAATTTATAAATAGTATACAAAAGAATATTCTGGCACATTCCTTAAATTAAAGGTACGGAATTTCTTAATATGATTAACGTATATATGACAATCAATGATTATGAATATAAATATTTGATAATAAGTTTTGTATCTTAGCTATTTTTTGTTTAATTTTCTATTATTAAAAGATATTAAACAACCACATTAATCATATAATAATAATAATAAAAAATTTATATGTTACGTTTTGAATTTTTAAAATGACTATAAATTACTAAAAACGTTAAATGTCTCACACTAAAATTTTGTGATCAATAGTTTAAACTTTTTGGTAATAACAAGATACAAATGATCATAAATCGCATGAATATGAGTCTCATTTACTAGACATTCATATTATATATTGATATATTTAAAATTAAACTATATAACATAGAAAAATACTTAAATATGATAATTTCTAAATTTGTATTGAGAAAATATTGAAACCTTAATATTTTAATTTAAAAATTTGCATTCAAAAAATCACACATTAGAATTTTTTTGTTTATCATATGAGTATGAATTCTCAATAATAAATATTTATATAAAAATATACTATATTTCTATGTCTATGTCATTGAAATTTAGTTATATACGATATAAAATAAATAAAATGATTATTTTGATTTATATACCAAAAAGTATCATAAATAAACACGATGCATTTTTTTATTTATGTATTTACTCTTATTTAATAATATAAATGTTACGTAAATGAATACAAATAAATAATAATAGATAAAAAATTAATTTTATATATAACATTCATCCCGCACAATTGCGCGGATCTTAAGCTAGTAGACATACTATATAATATAACATTCCTTAGCAATTTAATTTTGGACTAACAAAATTATCAATTGATTCTCAAGTCTCCACATAAGCAAAATTAGCAATTACGTGACAACTCAGTATTAACACTTTTTTAATTAATACAAATTACGAGCTATAACAAAAAATTCTATTTATATATAGGGGGTATATATAGTTTTTCACACTTTAGTTTTTTACTTGCCTGCCAGTAATGGGCCAAAAGCGTTGACAAATAGTTTTTTTGGGCACACAACTTGATGATCCCCATTGGGCTTTAAGTTAAAACTAATTGATTGGGAAGATGAGACCCATAGGAGCTGGAAACGAAAAAGAACACATCGTAATCAAACTTCCCAAAGCAGAAACGATAGGCTCAGGCGCAATGAGCTTTTAAAGGCCCATGACAAAACTAGAACTTAGTGCAGATTACAAGTAATCTCAAATGTCATCGTCATTTTCCTCTTCGTCTTTGTTTCCAAGTTCGTTTTCTTCTACCCAGAAAGCAAAAGAGAAAACACGATGGAAACAAAAGGCAATACAAAATATACAATAAAAAAAACAAGAAAGAAAGAAAGAAAGATAATTTTATTTCCTTTTTAGTTTTTTCCAATTTGGAAAATGGAAGTCTTACACAACAACGCACCTTCTTTAATAACAGTTTTGACGTGGTAAGTGGGTCCTACAAAAAGACTTCTTACCATTACAATCGTGGTCCGAGCACTAGCCTCTTCTAACTTCCAACCCTTCTCTCTCCCTCGCCTTCGTCTACTTCCATAATCATGGCCTCTTGCGCTACCGGAACAGAGGCGGCGATCAGAGCAGCGGCATGTAGAGACGGAGACGCGGCGGCTCATCTAAAGCTGGTCTCCGTCCTCGTCATCTTCCTCACAAGCGTTCTCGGAATCTCTGGACCTGTTCTTCTCGCTCGTTACTTCCAAGGGAAGCCTCTCTACGACAAAGCCGTCCTCGTCATAAAATGTTTCGCCGCCGGCGTGATTCTCTCGACGTCGCTAGTCCACGTCTTGCCGGAGGCGTTCGAGTCTCTCGCCGATTGCCAGGTGTCGTCTCGACATCCGTGGAAAGATTTTCCGTTCGCCGGTCTGGTGACGTTGATCGGAGTGATCACGGCGTTGTTAGTTGATTTAACGGCGAGTGAACATATGGGACACGGCGGTGGAGGGATGGAGTACATACCAGTTGGTGGTGAGGCGGTTGGGGGTTTGGAAATGAAGGAAGGAAAGTTTGGGGCTGATTTGGAAATACAAGAAAGAAACGAGGAGGAAATTGTGAAGATGAAACAGAGATTAGTGTCGCAAGTGCTTGAGATAGGGATTATATTTCATTCAGTTATAATTGGCGTGACCATGGGAATGTCGCAGAATCAGTGTACCATTAGACCTTTAATCGCTGCTCTTTCGTTTCATCAGATTTTCGAAGGCTTGGGCCTTGGTGGTTGCATCGCTCAGGTCAGTTTCTTTCTTCATTTTGTTTTCTTTCTTAAACTAATTAATGCAAAATTCTAATACTGTATTAGAGTTGAAATTATTAGGAGAACATTTAATGATACAGAGAAGAACGGATGTGTGCTAGTGCTGAGTCTGCTGACTTCTAAAATATAAGTACTAAACTAATTAAAAATAAATAAAAAACCTTGAAGAAGTATATTGTTAGATATATATAGATGTTGACATTTTAGCATTTCATATGATGTCAACATTCTAAACTAGAGATATTGCATTTCATATAATGTCAACATTCTAAACTAGAGGTATTCATTCCCGTTTATTTAACGAATAAAATATGATGGGTTAGTAGTAGGCTTGTATATTCAAGGAGCTTTGAATATGTGACCTCTAAATATATTTTAAAATTTTATTTCTTCATAATCATGTACTATATGGCATAGTGACAAATAATAAGGTGATTCTAAGAATATAAACATATACGATCATGCATAACAACTATATATGAACCCAAACAAACCTTTATAAAACCAAACCGAATGAAATTCATGTGTCACTTTGGTTTCTGTATCGAACCTTTGGTGACCCTGCAATATCACAACATTCGTGTGTCTCATGTGTCGTTCCCACTATAGTTGTTTTTTCATGACATCTTAGAATGAATAAAAAGAAGTTACATAGTCAGTGTATAGTTTACCACTGCAGTCTATAGTTATGGTTCTTTTTATGCCAAGAAAACAAATGTTATGGGTTGGTTTTGATTATTTTCTTTATTATTATTCAGGCCGGGTTTAAGGCAGGGACAGTGGTCTATATGTGCTTGATGTTCGCAGTAACAACTCCTCTCGGGATAGTACTTGGGATGATGATTTTCGCAGCGACCGGTTACGATGACCAGAACCCAAACGCATTGATAATGGAGGGTTTATTAGGATCACTTTCCTCAGGGATTCTAATATACATGGCTTTAGTTGACCTAATTGCGCTAGATTTCTTCCATAACAAGATGTTGACTACGGCCGATGAATCAGGTTCCACGCTGAAGAAGCTTTGTTTTGTGGCCTTGGTCTTGGGTTCTGCTTCTATGTCACTTCTTGCTCTCTGGGCTTAGAGGCAAAAACTAAACGTGTTATATATACCAAAAGTGACCATACCAAAATGTTATGACTCTATAAAATATGTTTAAAACTTTATAATATAATCTATTCCACATCTTTATGTATATTTACACATTTAAACTTCTATGTTAAACAAAGTTAGATCTTTCTACTATACTACTTACTATGTACTGTACTGATCTTATTTTAACATCATTTAGACGTAATAAACCATTCCAACTTCAAGCAGAGAAGTATGAGGAACATTAAGCACAACATCTGTTCCTCTGCAGTTGGTGCTCATGAACGCAAACACAACATCAACCGCTAACTTCTTCAACACGGAAGAAGACTGCTTCGCCTTCGCGTAAGACTGTCCCAGTATATACGCTACTCCTGCCTCTTTCGCCTCCATTATCTCTAAAGTCTCTTCCTTCCTCATCCTCAAGCTATCACACCCTTCTTCTCCTTCGGTTCCCGGTTCGGTTTCAACAAACTCCACAATAGCAGAGACTACCGGCTTTCGAAGTCATACATCTCCCTCGGAACATCTCTGTACCCATACCTAACCACGCTCCTAAACATCCCATACTCTTTAGGACCAACTCTGCTTATCACAAACCTCTCTTCTTCTCCAACGTATGGAACCTGAACTGACTTAACGCATACAAAGACAAGCACCCGGTGAAAGGCGGGCAAGTTGGTGACGAAATGTCCGAAGACAGCTGGGACTCCGGTCACTAAATTGGTGTAGACAAGTCCTATCCCGGGCACTCTCACCATCCCTATACTAGGTCCTAACGCGACGATCCGGTCTATTGACACCTTGTTCTCAACGTCGAACTCGTGTTTCTTTGTAGTTCCGTAGTTCCAGATGTACATGACGGACATGAATGTCAAGGAGAGGAGGATAGGGATCCAGCCGCCTTCGGGTATCTTGTAGACGCATGAGGAGAAGTAGAGAAGCTCTACGGAGCCGAAAGAGATCAAGAAAGCGAGAACTGTGATGGTTCTCTGCTTCCAGACGATAGTCATCACTAAGCTCATCAGACATGTGGTCACAAGCATCACAGACGTCACAGCAAGTCCTGCAGGGGAAAGCAAAAAGAGATTATTATAATCTAAAACGTTTATGTTTATGTTAATGATGATGGTTTTTATTTACCGTATGCGTGGCCGATCATGTTAGTGTCTCTTAACCCTACCGTGACAGCCAAGCAAAGACACATTAACATCCAGTTAACTTCAGGAATGTAGATCTGTCCGTGGATTTTGCTTGAAGTGTGAATGATCTTGACGCGAGGGAAGCAGTCAAGAGCACAGCATTGGCTTATGATTGAGAACGTTGCGGAGATGACAGCTTGGCTTCCAATCACAGCTGCAAATGTAGCTATGATGAACACTGGCCAGAACACTGGCTCTGCAAAACATAAACTTGTAGTTATGAATAAAAGATCCCACACTTGCTAAAACCGTTGAAGAAGTTGTGTACCTGGTATTGCCTTGTAGAAGCTTCTCTGAATGTCTTCATGGTGTTTAGATAGAAACGCAGCTTCACCCATGTATGCAAGAATCAAACAAGGGTATACAAAGAACGAGAAAGCCACCTGCTTTCAGTTTTACGCTCAGAAGAGGACTCTTTTCATTTGAAAGCCTATCTTATAGAGTTAAAATGCTTTTACCTTGATGGATAGGGAAGAGAAGTGGCCTAAGTCAGCAAACATAGTCTCAACACCTAAGGAGAATAAACACAGTAGAAGAATCAAGAACATAATCTTTGATGATGTTATTGATAATGATTAAATGATATTTGGTTTCAGTAACTTTACCAGTGATTGAGAGAACAACACCTCCAAGTGAAACCCACCCTTCTACACCGGTGTTTCTGAGGAACTTATACATGTAAACCGGCGAAAGCGCAGAGACTATATGAGGGTTCCATTTGATAGTGTTGTAGACTCCAATGCTGCTGATTGAGAGAAGCCAAGCAGTGGAGATTGGAGCAAAAATGAAAGCCACTCTATGAGTACCAAAACGCTGCACTGAGAATATCGCCACCAAGATGATACAAGAGATGATCACAACATAATCTGCAATTTAAAAGAAGAGATAAGCTTTTGATATATATATGTATGTAGTGAAAGTAAGCAAACAGATTCAGACATACTCTCGTGAAGTTGTGGAATCTTGAGCTTGACTCCAGAAACAGCTGAAAGAACTGCAACAAACAAACTGTGTTTAGAATTTGATAAACTGAATCTAAAGAAGAAGAATCTTGAGTTAAGGGTTAAATGAATGAACATGAGATTGTTGGAGTGAGGACACTATCACCAATGGCCATACACGTCCCTAAAAGCACAAATATCAACAGACCCTTTTGAGACTTAGGGTGCTTCTCAAAGAATGACTTAACCGCTGCGCTCTGCCTTGTCTCTCCAGGGCTTCCCGTTGCATATGTTGACAGCTTCTCATCCATTTCTTGATGGTTTGGTAACACTCTTAGCTTCGCATACCTGCAGAGAAGCGAGTACAACGCAAATGTCCCACCTTCTCCATTGTCATCTGCTGATAGGACAATGAAAACGTATTTGAAAAGAGCAATGAGTGTGAAGGTCCAGAAGATGAAAGAGAACACTCCAAAGATCTCTTCATCGTCTTCATGGAGACTTAGTTTCCCGGAGAAAGTGGTTTTGTAGACATAGAGAGGCGATGTGCTTAGATCACCATAGATCACTCCAAGGCTTTGGTAAGCCAAAGTCAGAACATTGGCACATGAAACAGTCTTCTTCAAGTGCTGAAACATTTCAACAAACAAAGATTATGAATGTTTATCCACAAGGCTTATGTATATACAAAAAAAAACATTAAATTTCTCAGAAAGCAATAACCGATCAAGTATAATCTCTAATCTTTTTCCTTAAAAATACAGACTTTTTATTGCAAAACTAATGTCTCCTGCTTAATTACATCAACACTCACAATTAGAAGTTTCAAATTCACAACTTATCTAATTTCAACAAACATGAAAAAAGCGTCCACGTCTTAATTTATTTATTTAAATTTTGGGTAAATATCAAAGTCAATATGGTTAAGCAAGAGGACCTACCAGTCCTACTTGAGAAACAATCCAAAAAACTTATTGAAGAAGAAGAAGAAAGAACATTTAAAACCCTTTGCTTTCACTTGTTGTTCTTCTTCTTCTTCTTCTTCCAGATACGAAACCGAATCTCAACCACACAAGTTCTTTACTGAAACTCGCATTGTCTCCAAAATAGAAAACCCAGAAGAAAAGTTTGGATCTTTTTAAAAAAATACGAGAGACAGAAGTGATTGTCTTTAACTCTTAACTAATAGACAGTGAACATGAAAACAGAGCAAACTGAGAGAAACAAAACAGACCTGTCGAGAGATTCCCTGTTCGATTAGAGAGGGTGATTGGTTCATTGCCCCAAGCAAAGTGTTGTTTTCAGTTTGGAGAAAGATTTGGAGAAACAGAGAGAATATTATAATGTTAAGAGAGAGAGAGAGAGAGAGAGAAGTTGGGAAATGAATAAAGAGAAGTAAGCGAGTCTCTGAGGAAAGATAGGAAGAAGAGTGGTGTGTGATTTGGTGCAAAGAAGAAACTTTGCAGGTTTTTCATTTAATGCTTTTGCTCATTCTCCCTTTTTATATTTCCAAATAAAAAGCTTATAATTTTATTTATGATTTATTTTTCATTAAAAAAATTTATAAATTATTTTGTGTTGACAAGCTTTTTGTGTTGTTTTGTCATTTCTCTCAATAATCATTCCTAGCATTGTCTTATAATAGTATATTTTATTAAATTTTTTATATATCATTTATTTTAAGATATATCATTATTTATGAATAATAGCTTCGGGTAAATATAATTACAGTACTACAGGCAAACAGCTAATTGGAACAGTAATTCTGTTCGATAGAATAACCTACATCACCTACCTCTGTAACAAGACAGCTAATGATGGGCTGTAATATTAATTACTATCTGCAATATTTAACCTTGATATTTATTTACAGATTAATGGCCTATTTATTGCAAAATTACGTATGATAGAGGCCTACTGTTATTTATTTACAAATTAATGGCCTAAATAGGGATCGCACAATAAAATATGGTAATGGTGAAAAAAGTGCAGAATATATTGATGAATAAAGTTTTGGAGTGAAATAAGTTTTTGAATGATGCATTCTTTTTCTTTTAGCAATTTAATAAGCAAACATATATTTTTAAATCACGATTCTATAAGAGTGAAGATTCCGGTAAGAAAAAAATGTCAGTACATACCTCTACAGATGATTCATTAGAGCATCTCCAAGGGCACTCTATTTTTTCCTCTATAATTTACACTAAAATAGAGTAACTCTATTATAGAGTTAAATTTGCTCCAATGGTTCACTCTATAATAGAATTACTCTATAATAGAGTGAAATATAGAGTAATCTTATTTTTTTACTCCAAATATAGAGTGAAAAAATAAGAATACTCTATATTTCACTCTATTATAAAGTAACTCTATTATAGAGTGAACCATTGGAGCAAATCCAACTCTATAATAGAGTTACTCTATTTTAGAGTGAAATATAGAGAAAATTATAGAGTACCATTGGAGATGGTCTTAGGGCATCTCCAACCCTACTCCATTTTTGTCTCCAAACTCAATTATGGAGTAAAATCTTCTCCAACCTCATTCCATATTCAACTCCAAATGGAGTAATAGCTAGGGTTACTCCATTTATGGAGTAATCTTACCCATTACTCCATTTTGGAGTTAAACTTTTTATATTTATGAAATAGTCTTTTTGATTTTTAATGTTTTTATTTCATACTTAAAATAACAAAAAAATATAATATTCCACAAAAGATTACTAATTTATAGTTTACAGAAAATATGCATAAACGCATAAAAGTCAAAACTAAGAATAAAAAATATAAAATAAATATAATATAATGTAAATAAGTAATTTAATAATTAATTCGGTAAATTGTTTTCGAAACTACCAAAAGTGGTGAAGTATTATTCAAACGGAATAGATGAGTTTTTTAATTTTGTGGGTCAAAATTTTGATTGATAACATTTGTACTTGTTGAACTTGATATATGCACAAACAAACAATAGGACCCAATACATAATTCAAATTACAAAACAAAACTTTATTTTTTCTTTATGTTCTTTTAATGCATAAAAATATTTTTGAATTAGAAAAATTGCATATGATAAAATCTGCACGAATTGAAATTGGAAGATAATCTCTAGTTGTATTTTTAATGATAAATATTTAGTTTAAATAAAATATATTATTTTAGAAATTTTGTAAACATAAAATAGTTGGGTTAATTGTTAATTTTTATAAGTTGAAGGTACTAATAACAATTATTAACTAAATGAAAAAAAAATTCTTTTTGTTTGGAGTAAAAAATGGAGTAATTCATTGGAGTAAAATCGAACTCCATTTTGGAGTTACACCATTTTGGAGTAAAATTTGGAGTAATACATTGGAGATGCTCTTAGTACAATCAGTCAATCATAAGAAACTATAGTCTATATCTCATATGAAACACAGAGATTAGAGATAAGTTCCTTAAAAATACGTACTTAACTTTATACGTTTTTAGATAGTCATTTGGGTCATATAATATTCATTTTCATACTTAACCAAATATTGTGAATTTTTAAATTTTGTGTACGCCGTCAATAAATACTGTTAAGCTTAATATTTTTATGCTTTACTGTTAATGTTTTAGGCATGATAATTTACAATTTGTTGTGACTGATTCGTTTTTTTTTTAACATAAAAAATGTATTGTTCAATTTTTACTATTAATGAGTTTTTGGTTAGATTGTACATCCTAATCATCATTTATTTAATTTTTTTTTGAACAACCATCATTTATTTAATATAAGGCCTTTCTTAGGCTTAACACAATAAAAGTATTGTGTTTCACACTAAATCTTACCTAAAATTAGCGAGAAAAGATGATTAATACTGAAAATTACAATTTTGTCTCAAGGAAACAAAAAAATATATAAAGACAGAGTCTTCTTAAATATCTAATAAATATGAACTCCGAAATATGTAATCACTATCAGATACTGGATCAATTTATCTGATAAGTACTATATACATTCTCAAATTAAAAACTCTGGATTACTTTGAATAGTTAACTGGTTAAGTAATAAAATTCCAAGATGGCCAACAAAATTGACTGAGTTTGAATAGTCAGTCAATTGAGTAACCAAATGCCTGAGAAGAAAGAAAACGATGGATTGGGATTCCGGTCCAACTCTTTTATGTTTTCAGAGATAACTTAGTTGTGTTACAAAAATAAAAGAGATAACTTAGCTATCCCTCCTCTGCCATTTTCTAACCAAACTAATAAATAATCATCAAAGATTCAAAGTGTTGATATTTGAATAACCATTATAATTAAATGCGAAAATTGTTTAACATTTGTTTTTGTTCACTTCTCAAATAACCTAAATACTTTTATTTTCTTAATGAATATAGCGAAGCCTTAATTGAAGATATGAAATACTCGATATCTAAGTTTTTAAACAGAATTTTTGGTATTGATGTTGCGCAGCACCGGGGTGAATCTTGATGTAAATTTGACTGGGTGCATAAAGTATGCAAATTAATACATTAATGGGTGCAATAATTATAATTTTCCATTTTATCTAATGGCAATTGAAATAATAGTAGTGGGTGCATGTGCACCCCTTCCTGTCTCTTTGGTTTCGCCCCTGTTGTGCACCTTTATTAGCTACTACTTCACCTTTGCTTTTCTCGTAAGTGGCATCGATGCCTCCAGATACAGCCATCTGGTGCGCCAAATCTTGGGACCATAATGATAAGAACGAAAGAAGTTGAATACTACACCGAAGTTGTAATTACTTAAAGATATCTTCATCAATACTTTAATGGTAACGCCAATAATTCTCTTCTTTCGGGTTCTCAACCTCTCATCCAGCTGAGAGAAATGCTGATCAAAATACATGTATTTTTATTTAAATTCGTATAGACAAGTCAAGATATATATTTTTTTTTTGCAACTAAGTCAAGATATTATATTTGTCAAAAAAAAGTCAAGATATTATTAGCACAGTGCATTAACTATTTGCATACCACACGTCGCCACGAAAATATTTCCAAATAAACATTTATATTAACTTAATGGGAAAATCGCATAAAAAACCTTGAAAGTGTCACTTACTAGCACTTTAAACTTTGAAGTTTTTTCACTAACAATTTTAACCTTCAAAGTGACATTTTTATCATAAAAAACCTCCAAAGAAGAAAAATGACCGGCTGAACAGGTTAAAAACAGTTTTTTTTCAAAAAATAATTATTTAATTAATAAATAAACAAAAAATTAATAAAATCAAAAAATTTAACAAAAAAACTCATAAATTAAAAAAAAATATGAAAAATAAATAAAGATTTAGAAAATTAAATAAAAAATAACTAAAATTCAAAAATACATAAGATCAAATTAAATAGAGAAAAAATAATAATAAATTTCACAAAATTGAAAATTCAAAAAAGTTTTTTTTCCATTTTCAAATATAATGTCGGAAATTATCATTGGAGATATGCCAAAAACGTCATTGGAGATATGTCAGAAATAACGGTTTTGGCATATCTCCAATGATACGGTTTTTGGCATATCTCCAATGATAATTTCTGACATTATATTTGAAAATGAATGTTGATAAAAATGATTTTTTTTTTAATTTTCATTTTTTTTTTTTGAAATTTATGTTTTTTCTCCATTTTAAATTGATCCTATTTATTTTTGAATTTTTTTGTTATTTTTTATTTAATTTTTAAATCTTTATTTATTTTTTGAATTTTTTGAATTTATGATTTTTTTGTTTAATTTTTCGATTTTTATTAATTTTTTTGTTTATTTTATTAATTAAATAATTATTTTGAAAAAAATGTTTTTAACCTGTTCAGCCGGTCATTTTTCTTCTTTGGAGGTTTTTTATGATAAAAATGTCACTTTGAAGGTTAAAAGTGTTAGTGAAAAAACTTTAAGGTTTAAAGTGCTAGTAAGTGACACTTTCAAGGTTTTTTTATGTGATTTTCCTTAACTTAACTATTAGGATATTTGTTTATCAGAGGTAGGATGCTTAAATAGAATAACAATTATCCTTTTCTTCTACCGTTTTCTCACCAAAACTCAACATGCACGCATGACGTGTGTAAATTGTTTAGTCTAAATTTAAATCTCACTCGTAGTTCGTGTGATATCGGAAAGCAGACCTAACTCTGTGTTAATCATCGCAATTGCAGCTTGGTTTTTAAAGCTTGAAGCATTAAAAATGTGGTAAAACATGTATATTAACAGCCCTTTTGAGTGATGGACCTAATTAATCCACCTCAATTATAATTAGGCCACTATTGATTACAGAATTTTCGATTCATATGGTTCACTTACCTTTAGATTTTCCATGTTACACGATTCTTATTTTGTTGTTGATACGAGAAACCGAGATATCATATTGTTAGACCATTTCTAATGTATTTTGCTATTTTCACCTTTAAAATAGAAGTAAAGTATGCTCAAATGTATTCTTCTAAAATAACTCTCTAAATATAGAGTAAAAAAATAAAGAAATGCTATTTCTTCCTATATAAATAGAGAAAAATAAAGATATTTATTATAGAAAAAAAAATAGAAGTGGTTTGAAGCAATTTCACTTCTAAATGTTATTATAAAGATAGAAATAGCAATGCTGGAGATGCTCTTACTGGAAGAACTAAAAAAACAAGTCTGATTTACTATCAAGCAAAGAATAGTACAAGTCTGAGCTTTGAATTATAATTAACATGTCTCATATCATTTGATGTATATTTTATACTTTATACTCGGGCTCGGTCATATTATGTATGCTTTGGAAACAAGAATTTTCGTGGACAATTATTTTTAAATGTGACGTAAAATGACTAACTACTAAAACTAGTAGAAAACTCTTACGATGTTTTACGTTCCTTAAAGATGTTTCCTTTGTTGGAGCATGGATATTCATACGAATCCTCTTGTTGACAAAAAAATTACATGTAAAATATGCAAGTTATCTATCATATGATCTCGTTGTTACATAACGAAACGCGCATAAAAAAGGAAATGTTCCCCAATATGTTGTCACGCTGCCTGCATGAACATAAAATTGTTGAAAACATTTTATATTAAAGGTGTTATAAGCCTATAAGGTGTTATAACTTCCAAGTAGCGAAACAAACAGTACTGATGGATGGTTGACTTGGTCTAAAATTCTAAATTATAGACTTAAAACACTTTTTATAAACTAGGAGCGCACCAATAAAACTAAGGGTGGACACAAGCCGGGTACTTTGTATTTTTGATATAGTTGGTACTCAGCTTGGTTTATACGAGTAGTAAAAAAAATTACGTGTATTTGGTTTGCTAAAAACGAATATTTACAATTTCAAGTACTTGCTAAAATTGACGGACTTGCAAGTTATTTGATTTGTTTTATTACTAGTTATTTGTAAATAATTTGCAAGTTTTTAATAACTATTTTTTTTTGCTTATTTGTCGAAATTCAAAACTAAGTAAATATATTATGCATACAGAATATTTCATTGTTTTTCTATATTTTAGTCAATTCGAAAATATAATATTTAAGAAAGAAAAAACGTCATGATATATCACATATGTTTGATTAACTTATGGAAATAGAAATATAAACAAGTTATTTTACTATGATTTAAAAATGTAAATTTGTTCATCAATAAAAAAGTAACAAGCCAAACAACGTCAAGTAGTTAGTTTGATTTGAATACTTGATACTTGTCTTGTACTTGTGAGTAATTTAAATAGATTACTTGATACTCGACTTGGTCAAACCGAGTACTTGACTTTACGAGTCAAGTAGCGAGTACAAACTAAGTTACGAGTAACTGGGCCCATTCCTAAATAAAAGGCACTACTAAAATGATAAATAAAGAACAAAAGATGAAAGAGATACCAATAAACAATATATGTTTTTCAAATCATGATTTAATATTTATACTATGATGGGACAGGTAACTGTGACGGAATGCAGGCAAAAATATAATGTATGCAAAACGTTTTAAGAAGTCATCAAAGGCAACAAAATTTTGTCGGAAAATTGGTGTTAAGATGGTTGAATAAAAGAAAATAAGACATTTACATATCGCAAAACGTCACAATTTCAATCGTCGACCAGTTATCTGCTATAGATGAACTAGTCGCCATTTTAAATCCGGAAAACTAATTAAACTTTTAATATGTGTAAGAAAAACTAAGATATTTGAGAGTGAAATGTAAGAAGATGAATAAGCAAAGAGTGAGAGGTCCTTATGGCCTTATGGAGGATCCACCAACTTGTCGACCAGTTTTGGGAGGGTTCTCTTCCGGTTTAATTGAATTTACTGTTTTTCTCACTTTTCAATTACCATCATTTTCCTTCATTTCTATTGTTATTATAATACGTCTATTTCAAATGTCTTATTAGTTATCAGTCACTTATCACTCGGTAGCCTATATTAGATGGCTGGTCCATCTCTGACTCTGAAAGGTACTGGATTTGATACCGAGATGTCGATGTTTTAGAATAATTGTAACAGGATTATTAATCTGATTTTCAAATAATGAATACGAATTCATTCTATTTTTTTTTTACTTTGAGGATAGCCAAAGATCTCCGATCAAACAATATTAATGACTAATCCAGTTCTGGATTTTTGAATAAGATTTAAAACAAGGCTCATCTTAATCTTGCTAAACAGTAAAACTTAGTTCATAATTTTTTGTATTTAGAACCGATAGATTTACACGTTAGGCTAACTAATTACACATATCATTGGCAGTGCCCGATATAGGCATAGTACCATGATTAACCTCAGTTTCTTAACTGGAGTTCTTAGCTTCGGTTAAGAGACACGGTTTTTAGTTTTTTTTAGATTTGAACTAAAGGGGGTGATTGGTAGTTGCTGTAGGTGCTGTCCACAGCCCTATTTATTTCCACAGCACCAAATTCAGAGCAATCAAGCTTTAAATTTTTTTTTGAAACCACAGCTCTTAAAATATCCTACAGCTGTACAAGTGCTCTGCAGAGCCAAATATCCAAAGCAATTTTTTAGTGCTTCAATAAAATTCTACAGCTATAAAATCTAAAGCCACAGCAAAAAGTCTACAGATTTTTTTCTACAGCAAAATATTTAAAGCTACAGCCATTACCAATCGGACCCAAAAAAAGTTAAGAACTGTCTCTTAAATAAGAGATATAAGAGCTGTCTCTTAACCAAAAAATATTAAAAAAAAAAGTCAAATCATGAGTTAAGAACCCCGACTAAGAGACCGGAGTTAATCATGCTCTAAGCTAATGAAACATTAGCATTGATCCCCAAAAGTTATAGAGATTATATATATAGAGAAATAAACTTCCAAATTATGCAAAAAAAAATTATTAGAATTTTTATTAAATGTCTATAGTCTCTAAAATTTTAGACTCGTCCCCAATCATTAGACTCACTGTTTGGTTGATTCATGTTATTTCAAGTGTTAAGTCCCGTTCCGCTGTTCCGCTGTTCTTCCATACAGCTTTTTTTGTTCTGCTGTTCCGATGTTCTTCCATACAGCTAGTCAAGACTAATCATAGTGACTTTCGCTATAAGAATTTCACTGCATATCTACAAGATCATTAAACAATATGAACCTCACAGGTCAAGCCTGAAACGATCAACTTTTATGACATACATAATATAATATAACAGAAGACTATGCTTCTGGAGAGAGTGAGTAGTAATCGATCTAGTTGGTAAATATTTGTGATTGATTTCCCTATCGAGTTTACACTTAGATACTGTCGTATTCACATCCTATTATTGTATAGAAGGTAACTGAATAGTACTCCGATCAGGTTGGTAAAAGTTTGTGATTGATTCAACGTTGATTGTACATTTTGCCTCGGTAGTATTCAGAAAGCAAGTCGATAGTAATCACATGGTTCTTATAACGTTGGTAAAATTTTGAGATTGATTCGTGTTGAGTGAACATTTTACTTATGTCTTATTCGTATCGTTGCTACAAACTTCAATAATGTAGATTTCACATCAAAGAGGCGTAAGGAAATATGCATGCACACGGTTGGGACGAATTTAAGAAATGTTTTCGAGTATTATAATATCAGACGCTCGTCTTTCTTAACAAACAAATCTCTTAAGTGTCTTGTCATTTTGTGGGGTCCATCCGTACCATCCTTTAAAGTATAAATCTCAAAGTACATGCATGTAAAGTGGATCGGAATAATTACACCCTCAAAAATAAACAAAGGCTAAATAAAAGAAGAGAACGAAAAAGTAAGGCTGTGAATGAGAAGTGCGGGAGAAGAGTAACGCATGGCGGGTGAAGCAGAGTGTCACCATTCACATGATTTTATTGCTAGTGCTTTTATAAATAAAATATTATAAATTAAAAAAAAAAAACTGTAACGGGACAACTTTTGGTCTGAACCGCAGTTAAGCTTGAAAAGAAAGAGATGAGGTGTGGTTTAGGTACTGTTTCAACCAGAATTATTTAAAATAAATGTTTGTTATCAAAAATACATTAAACCCATATATAATCACTAATATTTTGTCCATATAATATACATAAATTGAGATGTAAATGATCTAATTAACAAATTAAGTAGCATAAATTTAAATGATAATTAGTAATAATAAATATAACACTAATAATATAGCATAATTGAATATGATTTTGTAAAGTTTTTCAGATAATTAAAATATTTTTATAAATTAAATAAGAAAATTCAGATTCTTAATTTAATATTATTGATATCTTAAAGCTGGGTTTGCAGGGTCTTCATGAATCTATTAATGTTGATGACAAGAAGAAAAAATTCAAATATCTTAATTTAATTTTGTCTAAAGAAAACTAGCGCAATTATTATATTTTAAAATAAAATAATAGGCTATAAATTTTAGTAATAGTATATAAACTTTCACATTTGAGATATATATAATTTTTAAAAATTATATTAGTATCACTGATTTTTTAGTTTGTAAAATATAAAAAATTATTGTTTTAACATATATTAAAAGCACATTAAATCACTATCATAAATACATTATTTCTACAATTTTTAATTTTCAAGATAATTAGTGAGTAATAAAATATCAAATTTCACATATATAATATTTTTAAACTAATATATATGTATATATATAATAAATAATAATAGTTTTAATGATTTTTTAGTCTATAAAAAATAAATATTTTATGTATCCCGCAGTTACACTATTCATTGCACATGTCACTATTCACATTTTGTTTTAAACCGCTTTTTTTAGATGAACCGCACTTGTCCTGCAATATGCGTTTTTCTAACACAAACCACACTTAAACCGCATGCACTACTAACCAATTTGTTTGTCCCGCCCCGCTGAATCCGCTGTTACCATTCGGAGCCTAAGATTGCGTGAGTAAAAGGAATAAATTTTTTTAAAATTAAAAGTAAAGTAGAAATAAAGAAAGGAAAGAAGAAAAAGTGCAATCGCATCCCTTTGATTGATGTTATTTTGTTGAAAGTTATTTTTTTGTGTGTGTTGAAAGTTGTGCATGATGTTTCTGCGAAGCTTCTAGTTTGGATACCTTAATCAGTACACTCGGATCCTATAAACCTCATAGAACGTTCTCTGAATACTTTAACAACTACAGAATTCGTACTCTATACAATATATTTTCTAGTCATTGGTATAGATCGATTAAGGTGGCTTCATACCATACTCGTAAGTAATCATCTTCCTGATTACGATCTATAGATTATACTAAGCATCCTAGCTTTTGTTATAACTGCCGCACATGGGTAGTTCAAACTTTGTAAATTGCAAACAACATGAAAGTTTGAAACTAACTTTTGTTAATTTTTGGTAGGTTTGATATGAATATAGATTATACTTATACAAGTTTTTGTGTGATTATACTAGATATACTGGAAGACTTAGTAATAACGTATAATTTGGGTCCAGGTTCCACACACGCAAAATGTTTTTATTTATTTTACACTTGTAGATAATAATACTATTATTTTCTTAGAATTATTACATTTAACCTCTAAAAATTTAGCTGTCAAAATTTAGCTTTAAATTGATTTTAGCTATAAAGTTGTTAATATATACTTTCTTGTAGAAACTTTTGATGTAGTAAAATTTGTTGTAATTATAAGTTACATATTGTAGATATTTTAAAATCAAATATGTGAAAGATGTGATGTATATATAAATAATTATTTTTATCAATTAAAATAATGTATACTAATATTTTTTTTATAAATTATCATTGTTTAATGTTATTCTAAATGTGATATGTAAATACTATCTATGTTATTTAAAATACTTCAATAATTTTAATAATACCCAAAATTAAATTAAAATATTTATAGATGTTTTTATTATGATTATCAACTTTTTTACAGATTCTACAGCCTAAAAAGATGTATATTGTTTTCCTAAACTACATAAGAAAAAGTTTGCTTTATTTTTTTGGTTTTACTTTAAAAATAAAAGCTAAAGTATGAATGGTAAAAATTAATAGAAATTTGATATAGGCTTTAAATTTTTAAAATAAAACTACATCCAGTAAAGGTTAGTGATTTAAAAAAAAAAAAAAAAAGGATAAATTCCAAGCGATCACCCTCAAATATTATTATTAGATTACTAAAAATCTCTTATATATTAAAGGAGAAACATTATTAAAAAGTAACTTTGGTTTTATAAGTTATTTACACTATTGCCATTTTGCTATCGTGACGGTTCCACATGCTCTCTCAGCCCTTATTTAAAATTCATTACTAGAAATATAACATATATTGCCATTGATATCATTTAATCATTAAAATAGTTTTATACTAAGCTTAAATTGGAATGCTTAATATATCATTTGGAGTATTGTAAAATAAAAGAAACAACTCATATAACGGACACATCACAGCAAATATCATGGTCCACAATCAATTTGACAAATTTGGAAATAAACACTCAGTTCATTACAGTTTCCATATGTAATAGAATTGTTGACCAAACTGATTTCGTGATTTACGATGCATATATCATATGCTATAATCGTGCACTTCAATACTTTAAAAAGAGAAAATAGTTTTGATTTTACTGGGTTCATACTAACTTTCTCAAAGTGATGAATATATATATTAAATTTAGATTTTTTATATATGTTATATTTTGAATTTAAAAACGATTATAAATTACTAAAGTTGTTAAAATTCTTATGTTAAATTTTTTATGATCAATGATTTAACATTTTTATTATAACAACTTAACAAGATACACATGATTTTAAAACCATATGAATAAAAATCTCATTTAATATATATATATATATAACTATATACCATATAAGAATACATAAAATATTTTAATTTCAAATTTTTAATGAATTTTCAAGCATATTTATAAATTATAAACTTATTATAAGTCCCACATTGAAAATTTTGTTTTCAATGATTTAAAAAATTTGTTATAAAAAATACAAATGATCATAAAACCGTATGATTATGAAGTCTCATTTAATAGATAGCCATATTAAAATATACTATATATATTAGTATCATTTAAAATTAATTATATACGAAATGGATAAATGTGATTATTTAGATTTACTTACCATAAAATGATAGTAAATAAATAAGAGGTTTGTCTGATTTATGTGTTTTCACCCAATTTAATTATATACTTAATAATTAATGTTTCTCAATTAATCAATATATTTTTATTATTTGTTATTACATAACGTAAAATAAAATAAAATAAGTAATAGTATAAAATTATTTGTATATACAATGTGCATCCCGCACAAGATGCCGATACATGATTATTATCCGGTATGTATATATTTGTTAACTATTATTAAAATAAAAAATGTATAGTAAAGTTTATAATCACCGAATATAATTGTTTTTATAAATTCATCCCGCACATGATGCGACTTATCACCTAATACATATCTAAGAAGATATCACTTTAAAAAGATTTCGCGTACCTGATATTTTTCTCAAAGCATCCTACCAAAATTCCTAGATATTTTGTTGTATTTGAAAATTTGAAATGGAGTGATAATTTTAAGAGTATCTCCAATCCACGACAGAAATTAACACAAACACAATGAACAGAACATTGAGATGTATGTATGTGCGTACGAAAAGGAGAGAGAGATAAGTCCATGTGGCTTAAAAGGTCTACATGCTGACGAATGAGCATCATGCATTAATGGGGTTCCTAATTTATAGATTCAAGCCCGATTAAAGCCAGTGCCACAATCTTCCAGGAATACCATTATGTAGGTCCGGTCAACTACTGTGACACTTGACCGAACCTGAATTGTAATTTGTCCCATTGTAATACAAATAACAATTTTACAATTTAGAGGGCTGTGCAAAGAGTCTTATCCAAATCTATAAGCCGGCCTTGTCGCTACCTACCAGTATTACCGTTTTACTAACAAGTAACTTGGAAATACACTAGGGGTCTATCGGGCCCGTTTTATCTCGCCATTATTTAATCAGATTATACCGTTTTGAAGAACCTCCTGAGAACATCTCCAATCCATAACACTATTTTAGTATCAAAACTACACTATTTTAGTATAATTTCAACACTAAAAAAAAATTCTTCTCCAACCATAACACTAAACTTCACACTAAAAATTATTCTATAATATTATATATATTTATGTTTTTATTTATCATTTATTTAATTATCTATTTTATTAATAAAATAAGTGAATAGTATTTAATGTAGTGAATAGTATCACACCAAATTTGGTGTGAAATTATAGTGTTGCACTAAAATGGTGTGATTTTTAGTGTTGGGTTGAAGAAGATTTTTGTGTCAAAATCACACTAAAATAGTGTTTTGGAGTTAGGTTGAAGATGGCCTTAGAGCATCTCCAATGGGATACTAAAATTTACTATATATTTCACTCTAAAATAGAGTAACTCTATTATAGAGTTGAATTTGCTCCAATGGTTCACTTTATAATAGAGTGAAATATAGAGTAATCTTGTTTTTTTACTCCAAATATAGAGTGAAAAAATAAGATTACTCTATATTTCACTCTATTATAGAGTAACTCTATTATAAAGTGAATCATTGGAGCAAATTCAACTCTATAATAGAGTTACTCTATTTTAGAGTGAAATATAGAGTAAATTTTAGTTTACCATTTTACTCTATTTTTTACTCTAAAATAGAATAACTCTATAATAGAGTTATTTTAGAGTATAAAATAGAATGATGAACAAAAAAAAATTAATCTATATTTGGAGTAAACCTATTTTTTCACTCTATTATAGAGTGAGAAATAGTGTACCATTAGAGTATTTTTCACTCTAAACTCTATTTTAAAGTAAAAATAGAGTAGGGTTGGAGATACTTACAGTGAACTATATTTATCGGAATGCAAGGCTCTAATGTGATGTAACACGACTTGTAGTTTAATAAAAAAAGCGCAATCCAATGCATATATTTTGTAGAATAAAAATGGAGCATGTTCTGACTGCACACTGTTTCCAGAAAAAAAACGAAGGGATATATACTTTTAGATGACGAATCCCAAACAACCCCGAAAATCTCCTCTCATATGCGAATGTCACATGTGATAGATACTCTTGTTACGCTAACATATGGACTCAACACGGCTCAGCAAGTAAATATGATGACACTGATAAAACAAGAATCAACTTTTTTAAAGAAAGGCAAGTCATGGATGGATTTTAAACACACCAGGCTGTATAGTACCTGGCGTTGTCTTGTGTATTTCTAACATTCTATGCATATGTATCTTAAGCTGAGGGCACAGACTCCTTAGTTTTCTTTTCTTCAACAGCTTTCTCTGCCTCTGCTGATGCTACCTTCTCCACTGGTTTCTCCTCCTTCTCTTCCACTGTTAACTTCTCAAGCAGACCAGCGGCCTGAGAGGCGTCTTTGCTCTCTTCTTTCGCTTCTTCAAATTTGGCAACTTCTTTGAACTTTTTCCATAGATGCTTTGCAGTCTGATGATGTAAATAAACACTTGATTATTTAAGCAGCTCTAAAATGACTTTATCAGGGGATCAAACAGCGGGGAAAAGGTTTCACAAACACAAACAATAAAACAAGATTCAGAGAAACAAGATTCCAACACTACACAGCTCAATACAAGTCTACATTGAGATACTAGTTATTATACTAGAGCACTGAACGAACTGCTTCTGTCTTTGCAGATGAAGCTATATAGGTAACTTTTTGAATGCCGCCACTAAGGTAAATATCAAGCAACAACCATACCATAATACTACTACAAAGGTTTCTGATTCACGTGATAAATTTTGTTAGAGCATTTCCAAATATATTATTCTCCCAAAGTGGAGTTGAGTTTCACTCCAAGCTTACTCCATTTTTGAGTGAGATAGAATAATAAGTTAAAAATAAATTCATTACTCCAAAGTCTTGAAATAATCTCGTTTGTATACTAACTCGTAACATTTTCTTATTCTATAATCTAGAAATAGCCTTTAACATCATATTTTTTACGTATTACAACTTGTAACATTTTGTATTATGATATTACCTAATACAATCAATAAACTGTTTAACCAGAAAAAAAAAAAAGATTTATTTCTTGAAAATCGCCAAGGAAAAAGATTAAAAAATGACCAAATGTCTCGACCAAAATTAAGTAAAACCACATCCACATTCCCTCGTAAAGGCTCAGGATAGAAAGAGTCTTTTATTCCGTTCCTTTGTAAGAAATAGCGAATCATATTAAAAAGGAAAAAAACTACGGCTCCAGGGCGGTGACTTGTTGCCACTCTCCATCAACCGCCTCTTTCCACACCGTCACATTAGTTTCCCATCAGACACAGCCAACAAGTTACCCGTCAAGGACCAGGAGACCCGCCACACCGGAGCCTTAAAGTCATTCAGAACCTTACCTTCCCACTGCTCACCTTCTTTCCCCACCGTCCATATAACCACTTTCCCGTCTTGCGAGCCACTAGCTATGGTGGACTTAGGGAGACCCAAGTTGGGCGCCCAAGCCACATCACGCACCCAGTCACTGTGCTTCTGAAGAGCCGGGAAGCAATCCATCTTCCACGACCCGTTAGAGAGCTTCCACACTTTCACCGTATTATCACACCCACCCGAAGCCAGCTTGTAAACCGGATCAAGCAACCCGGAGCTGACAAGAGCCCCAGGCGCAGTGGACGGGCCCACGAGACCGACGTGACGCCAACCGGATGCGCTTGGTCAATCTTCGTCGTGTCCCAGCCGCCGTCACCACGCCCCGTGAACACCGAGATGTTCCCGTCAGACGAACCGCAGGCCAAGGATAGTCCGAGCTCGTAAGGAGCCCAGGCGATGGAGCTGACCGAAGTTTTGTGGTCGGTGAAGACGTGGGCCTGAGTCCACTGGTTTTGGCTGCCTTCTTTCCAGAGAATGACTTGGCCATCGTAGGAGCATGAGGCTAGCATTGACCCGAACTTCGGGTGGGCCCAAGCGACCTCCCAGACGGGACCACGGTGGCCGGTTAGTGTAGCTAGGTGCTGGGATGCGCCGTTGTTGCTGACGCCGGTGATCTTGATGGTGCAGTCAGAGGAGGCGGTGGCTACTCGCTTCCCGTAGTAATCCATTTGCACGTCGTGGACGGTGTCCTCGTGACCTGTTTCAATCTTATGCCCCGCCATGGCTTCTTCTTAAAATCAAACACTGTTTGTTATATAAAGAACACTCTTAGATCGAAACTCGACCCGCCGATCATGAAGGCATTATTTTTTTTGCTAACACACAAATCGAATGCAAAGCAGAAGACGATTGCGTTGAAAATTTTCAAATTAGACGTAGCACGAGGTCAGAGTCATGATATCAAATTAAAATCGATCACGGTGGGAAGATCAATCACAATATCGACCGAGAGAGAGTCAGAGAGAACACAGGGAAGAGAGATCGTACCTGAACGCACTGTTGATCGACGGAGAAAAAAAATGCTTGTGTGGAGAGCAATCTGGATTTTTTTTTTCTTTCTAAAGTTTTTATAAGCTGATTAAAAAAATAGATCTGGCGAAAAAATAAGCTGAACTGCTTAGGAGTGGGCAAAAAATCCGAACCGAACCGATCGAACCGAACCGACTGAACCGAAACCGATTTGAACCAAACCAAAGTCCATTTCAAATCATTCAGTTGAAGATTTTCCCACCCGAATGGTTCAGTTCAGTTCGGTTTAAAGCGAACCGAACCGATAAACCGAAGTGTTTTTATAGTTATTTAAATTAAAAATATTAGTGATATCAAGATATTAAAATCCTAAGACTTAGCCCAAATAATTTCCTTTTGCACCAAGGAAATCCTAATATATTCATGACACTTCGTCTAACTTTTGTAATATTTGTCATTAAGCCCACATAATTTCCATGTTAATTGTTATAAAGTTATAAACTATATTTGTAACTTTTAAAAAGATTTTTATTTGGTTTTATATTGAATTTAATTTACATACTTAATTTTTTATTATGACCAACGCGATTATTTCATGACAACCATACATTTATGTATTAAAACATGATTTCTTGTACAATAAATAAACTAAGAGAATCCGATTAAACCGAATGACCGAAATAGAAAGAAACTGAATCGAATACAACCGAACCGAATATAACCAAACCGAACATAACTGAACCGAAATCGATCCAAACCAAACTAACTATGGTTTACTTCAGCTGGAAAAATTCTAGAACCGAACTAACCAAACCGAACCGAACTCGAACCGAACCGATAAAATAACTGAAGTGCCCACCCCTAGAACTGCTAAACGTAATCCAGACTTAAACCAAGTGGGTCAAATATTAAACCGGATGGTTCGTTCGATAAGCCTGCTTCGAATAGAAACCCGGATGCTCGTTTGATTCAAGCCTCTTGCTAATGAAACTCGAGAATAAGTGCTTGATCAAAAGAAAAGACAATATCATACTTCTCTGTTTGGCTTCAAATCTTTGATACTTGATTCAGACTGATCTTGAACTTGTATGAGTAGACCTTTCATCATCGGGTTTTCATTAGTAACACTGGATAGATAGAATACACGATCAAAATATCAAAGGACCGTGAAATACATAGATCTCTAGAAACCAACCCACAGACCACCAAGTCATTGCTTCGACGTTGCTGAGATAAAGACAAACTAAGACAAACTCTAAAATCAACAAGCAAATAACAAAAAAGGAAAAACAGAACAAATGAAACACAAATGCCAAAGCAAACAAACAAAACTATACAAGATCAAATACCAAACAGAAGTTGTCACGTCGACAAAAGCTAAATCCACAAATCTGAGAATAAATCATAGCAAAAGTTTCAAATATGCTAAGAGATAGAGAAAAGATGTAGAAGTAAGAAAAAAAATTACAAGTACAAAAGTGAAAGAATTGGCTCTGGTGTTGTTCAAGCCAACAAAGTTGATCGGCAACTAATCATAAATCTAGTTTTTTAAAGAATTTTTTTGAGAGGTATAGAAACACAATCTATTAATCTAGTAAAACTTATATACACATTTTATCTATTTTCAAAGTGAAGTTTTTTTCTTCAAAAACTTTTATTTCTTTTAGCGTTCGCTTCAAAAATATCTTTCACTTAAAAGAACTATCAAACTTTTTTTATTAGGTCTTACTGTCTTAGACCATGATTATCGCGGTAGTTAATGGGGTTTCTTAAAACAAATTAGTGCATAGACCCCATCAAAAATTTTGAAACCGGTGACAGAAACCAAAATAAGGATCGATTGTGGAGGGTTTTTTACACTGTTCGCGGACCCTACCGATATGTGGTGGCCGCGGTTGGTTCGCTTTTAAACTTATTTTTATTCTTTTAGACAAAAAAAAAATTGCCTAAGAACTGTGAACGGTTTTAGGATTAATTATGCTCTTACACTCTTACTATTATGTTTTCTCTTAAATCTCTTATTGGATTTTACTATTATTTGCCTTGTCTTTTGTTCACACATCTTTTAGAATTTTATAGGATTTCAAGAATGTCTAGTGTAGAGTTTTTCAGCAAAAAGTATCTGATCTGGTTATACATCTGTTATTGGTCATATTGCTGAAACTTGACTACAGTAGCCACCTTATTGGCTAAGTTGGCTATGTATAAAGTATAATATTTAATTAATCTAAAACTATTGAACATTGAGTCAGGTCCGGTCCGGTCCATGGCCATGGCGTAAACCACACAAATGATTGCTATACAATCGTCATAAATTAAAATATCTAGTATTCGTGCGGGATAGCCAACTATCTTAATTAGTACGATTATCCAATAAAATCGTAGCAATAAGAAGAAAAAAAAGGAAATGTTTTGAGTATAGATAAGCTCTGAAGAGAATGGAATATTCTTTAACATTTAGCGTATAGTTTATGTTGATACCTTTCTCATTATTGAAAACTTGTGGAGTTGTGGTAAGCCAGCATTGCCCACCACTTCATCATAGTCATCTTCCATTCTCTCGTTATCTCCTTGTTTATTGCCTGTTTTATTTTTATTTTTTCTAAACTGATCAAAGTTTATAGCTCACATCGACTATTTGACCTAACAACTTTATTTATACCAACAACAACATTAACGTTATGCTGACAAATTTCATGGTAACCCCTCATAACAATTAGGCCTAATTAATCATTACTAATTTCGTGGTCTTAGTTCATCTCTTGTGACCTATAAAAAATATTTGGTCAAGAAGCTACCAAACCAAGATTGAGTTGTGCAAGTGAGAGTTATCAACAAAAGGAAGTAACAGTTGAGAGTTAGGACACTCATCGCACCACGTAAAAGAGTTTTATATGAGATAGATAGACCGATCCGAATCACATGCAATACCGAACAAAAAGTTAAGGCTGAGAACGAACGATAGATTTTTGCGCAACTTCGTCTTATTATTATTTTGATGATGATAAAAACTATACAGAGTACGAATAAAACATCGGTGTAAAACGTGGCATATATCTGAATATTCTCTACCACCAATAACACCATCAACAACAATATTTCACACGTTATCACCGACGTCAACTCCGAGTCTTCATTCACCGTCCGTGTACCCGACTCGGTAGACTCCGGTGACATATTTAATTCCGATTCTACCCTTAATGAACTCAAATATTCCCATTGTGCCCCTGACTCTTCGGAAGCATTGCCTCTAACCTCAGTCCAACCATTAGATTCCCAAATGCCTCTCCTCCGATCGTCGCTAGTTTACTTATCCTTGCCATCGCTGAGACCATAGATTCAACTCTCAACTCATCGATCTCTTCCTCCTCCTCGAACTCCGAGTTGACCCAGTCCAATACGCAACGCGGAGACGACTCGGTAGTGAACAAGGAGTGATGATGGTCTTGACATAGAAACGGATGCTCGAGAAGCTGATCGCAACTCCATCTCTGACTCCTGTCTCGCCTCAAGCATTTGTCCAAGAAGTCGCGACAGCTCCGAAACACCCGCCGGAATAAACGGCAACTCGTTTGAAAACCCGATTCGACTCAGCGAGTCGAAACCGTGATCTTCCCACGCTGGCTTTCCGGTGAGCATCTCGATGACCGTACAGCCAAGAGACCAAACGTCACTCTCCGGTCCTTGATACTCTCTGCTCACCACCTCCGGAGCCATCCAGAGCGGACTTCCACGCGGCGCAATCTTCTCCGCCGTCGGTTTCTCCAACTCCATCGCCGAGCCGAAGTCCGCCAGCTTAACGGAGCTTCCGCCGTTAGCGACGAGAACGTTCTTCGACTTCACGTCGCAGTGAACGATTCCGTTAGCGTGAATGTGACCGAGAGCAGAGACGAGACACCAAACGTAACGCCCGACTGTTTCCTCGTTAACGATTTTAACCACCGTTAGCCACGCACCTTCA